>NC_134484.1:71020582-71090884 GCF_040206685.1 Ascaphus truei
TCGTGTGGTCATGCCTACATATGGTAAATCACAGGGGCATAATATACAGTAGATCACCCCTGTATATATATGTCTGTCTCTCTCTCTCTCTCTCTCTCTCTCTCTCTCTCTCTCTCTCTCTCTCTCTCTCTCTCTCTCTCTCTCTCTCTCTCTCTCTCTCTCTCTCTCTCTCTCTCTCTCTCTCTCTCTCTCTCTCTCTCTCTCTCTCTCTCTCTATATATATATATATATATATATATATCTATATTTATATATAGTTTTCCAAAAAAGTAAAAAATCAAAAACACACTGACTGACACACACACACACACACACACACACACACACTGACTGACACACACACACACACACTCACTGACTCGTGCGCGCGAACACACCCCCACACCAACGCACGCACACACACACACAGTGACTGACGCACGCACACTCACACACACACTGATTGACTGCCGCACGCACACACTGACTGATGCGCACGCACACACTGACTGACTGAGGCACACACACACGCACACACTGACTGTGTGTGTGTGTGCATCAGTCAGTCTGTGTGTGTGTTTGTGTTTCTGCGTCAGACTCCCTGACGTGCGCGCACACACACACAGTGACTGACTGACGCACACACAATGACTAACGCACACACTGCATGAAGCTGTAAAGGGGGACAAACAGAGCTGTAAAGGAGGGAGGGGGGGAACTGGATCGATGTGAATGGGGGGACAAACAGAGAGAGGGGGAAGGGGAGAGGAGGGGGAAGGGGAGAGGAGAGAGAGAGGAGCGGGAACATTACATCCCGGGCAACGCCGGGTCTCTCAGCTAGTAATATATATATATATATATATATATATATATATATATATATATATATATATATAAACAGAAAAAGAGAGAGAGCGCACGCCCCATAGCATAACACTGTGTGGTTTATTATAAAATAGAGGAAGGGATGGATGGGGGGGGGGAATCGCACTCACAAGATTAATGCATAATCTTATGGTGTCGTTTTAAGTGGAATTTGTTTATCATGTTTAGTATATAAAATTCCTATTGTGTGTGTGTGTGTGTGTGTGTGTGTGTGTGTGTGTGTGTGTGTGTGTGTGTGTGTGTGTGTGTGTGTGTGTGTGTGTGTGTGTGTGTGTGTGTGTGTGTGTGTGTGTGTGTGTGTGTGTGTGTGTGTGTGTGTGTGTGTGTGTGTAGAGGGACATTTTACTCCTGCCAACAATTTGTGCCTCACTTTCACCCCTACCCCTGCCCTTCACCCACCCCTACCCCTGCCCTTCACCCACCCTACCCCTGCCCTTCACCCCCCCTACCCCTGCCCTTCACCCCCCTGCCCTTCACCCCACCCTACCCCTGCCCTTCACCCCCCACCACCCCTGCCCTTCACCCCCCTCACCCCTGCCCTTCACCCCCCCTACCCCTGCCCTTCACCCCCCCTACCCCTGCCCTTCACCCCCCTACCCCTGCCCTTCACTCTCCCCACGCCTGCCCATTGACTGACGCACGCACACAAACCCTGACTGACGCACGCACACAAACCCTGACTGACGCACGCACACACCCTGATTGACGCACGCACATACCCTGACTGACGCACGCACACACCCTGACTGACGCACGCACACACCCTGACTGACGCACGCACACACCCTGACTGACGCACGCACACACACTGACTGACGCATGCACACACTGACTGACGCACGCACACACACACACTGACGCACACACACATACACACAAACTGACTGACGCACGCACACAGACACACACGTACTGACGCACGCACACAACCCCTCACAGCCGCACGCACATAACCTCTGACAGCCACACGCACACAACCCCTGACAGCCACATGCACACACACCCTGACGCACGCACACACACACACACTGACTGACGCACACACACACACAGACTGACGCGCACACACACACACACAGACTGACGCGCGCACACACACACACACACACACACACACACACACACACTGACTGACGCGCACACACACACACACACACACACACACACACACACACACACACACTGACTGACGCGCACACACACTGACACACACACACACACACACTGACTGACGTGCACACACACACACACACGCACACACAGACTGACGCGCACACACACACACAGACTGACACGCGCGCACACACACACACACACACACACACACACACACACACACACTGACTGACGCGCACACACACACACACACACACACACACACACACACACACACACACACACACACTGACTGACACACACACACACTGACTGACACACACACACACTGACACACACACACTGACACAAACACACACACACACACACACTGACACACACTGACACACACACTGACACACACACACACACACACACACACACACACACACACACACACACACACACACTGACTGACACACACACACACACACTGACTGACACACACACACACACTGACTGACACACACACACACACACACACACACACACACACACACACACACTGACTGACACACACACACACACACACACACACACACACACACACACACACACACACACACACACACACACACACACTGACTGACACACACACACTGACTGACACACACACACACACACACTGACTGACACACACACACACACACACACACACACACACACACACACACACACACACACACACACACTGACACACACACACACATACACTGACTGACACACACACACACACTGACTGACACACACACACACACACACTGACTGACACACACACACACACACACACACACACACTGACTGACACACACACACACTCACTGACGCGTGCGTGTGAACACACCCCCACACCCACGCACGCACACACACACACACACACACACACACACACACACAGTGACTGACGCACGCACACACACACACACTGACTGACTGCCGCACGCACACACTGACCGACGCGCACGCACTCACTGACTGACTGAGGCACACACACACGCACACACTGACTGTGTGTGTGTGTGTGTGCATCAGTCAGTCTGTGTGTGTGTTTGTGTTTCTGCGTCAGACTCCCTGACGCGCGCGCACACACACACAGTGACTGACTGACGCACACACAATGACTAACGCACACACTGCATGAAGCTGTAAAGAGGGACAAACAGAGCTGTAAAGGAGGGAGGGGGGGAACTGGATCGATGTGAATGGGGGGACAAACAGAGAGAGGGGGAAGGGGAGAGGAGAGAGAGAGGAGCGGGAACATTACATCCCGGGCAACGCCGGGTCTCTCAGCTAGTAATATATATATATATATATATATATATATATATATATATATATATATAAACAGAAAAAGAGAGAGAGCGCACGCCCCATAGCATAACACTGTGTGGTTTATTATAAAATAGGGGAAGGGATGGATGGGGGGGGGAATCGCACTCACAAGATTAATGCATAATCTTATGGTGTCGTTTTAAGTGGAATTTGTTTATCATGTTTAGTATATAACATTCCTATTGTGTGTGTGTGTGTGTGTGTGTGTGTGTGTGTGTGTGTGTGTGTGTGTGTGTGTGTGTGTGTGTGTGTGTGTGTGTGTGTGTGTGTGTGTGTGTGTGTGTGTGTGTGTGTGTGTGTGTGTGTGTGTGTGTGTGTGTGTGTGTGTAGAGGGACATTTTACTCCTGCCAACAATTTGTGCCTCACTTTCACCCCTACCCCTGCCCTTCACCCCCCCATAACCCTGCCCTTCACCCACCCCTACCCCTGCCCTTCACCCCCCTACCCCTGCCCTTCACCCCCCCTACCCCTGCCCTTCACCCCCCCTGCCCTTCACCCCCCCTACCCCTGCCCTTCACCCCCCACCACCCCTGCCCTTCACCCCCCTCACCCCTGCCCTTCACCCCCCCTACCCTTGCCCTTCACCCCCCTACCCCTGCTCTTCACCCCCCTACCCCTGCCCTTCACTCCCCCCACGCCTGCCCTTTGACTGACGCACGCACACACACCCTGACTGACGCACGCACACAAACCCTGACTGACGCACGCACACACCCTGACTGACGCACACACATACCCTGACTGACGCACGAACACACCCTGGCTGACGCACGCACACACCCTGACTGACGCACGCACACACCCTGACTGACGCACGCACACCCCCTGACTGACGCACGCACACACACTGACTGACGCATGCACACACTGACTGACGCATGCACACACACACACTGACGCACACACACACACACACACAAACTGACTGACGCACGCACACAGACACACACGTACTGACGCACGCACACAACCCCTCACAGCCGCACGCACACAACCCCTGACAGCCGCACGCACACAACCCCTGACAGCCACACGCACACACACACTGACGCACGCACACACACACACACACACACACACACACTGACTGACGCGCACACACACACACTGACTGACGCACACACACACACAGACTGACGCGCACACACACACAGACTGACGCGCGCACACACACACACACACACACACACACACACACACACACACACACACACACACACACACACACACACACTGACTGACGCGCGCGCACACACACACACACACACTGACTGACGCGCACACACACTGACACACACACACACACACACACACACACACACTGACACACACACACTGACACACACACACTGACACACACTGACACACACACACACACTGACACACACACATACACACACACACACTGACTGACACACACACACACTGACTGACACACACACACTGACTGACACACACACACACACACTGAGTGACACACACACACACACACACACACACACATACACTGACTGACACACACACACACACACACACTGACTGACACACACACACACACTGACTGACACACACACACACACACACACACTGACTGACACACACACTCACTGACGCGTGCGCGCGAACACCCCCCCACACCTACGCACGCACACACACACACAGTGACTGACGCACGCACACGCACACACACTGACTGACTGCCGCACGCACACACTGACTGACGCGCACGCACACACTGACTGACTGAGGCACACACACACGCACACACTGACTGTGTGTGTGTGTGTGCGTCAGTCAGTCTGTGTATGTGTTTGTGTTTCTGCGTCAGACTCCCTGACGCGTGCGCACACACACACAGTGACTGACTGACGCACACACAATGACTAACGCACACACTGCATGAAGCTGTAAAGGGGGACAAACAGAGCTGTAAAGGAGGGAGGGGGGGAACTGGATCGATGTGAATGGGGGGACAAACAGAGAGAGGGGGAAGGGGAGAGGAGAGAGAGAGGAGCGGGAACATTACATCCCGGGCAACGCCGGGTCTCTCAGCTAGTAATATATATATATATATATATATATATATATATATATATATATATATATATACAGAAAAAGAGAGAGAGCGCACGCCCCATAGCATAACACTGTGTGGTTTATTATAAAATAGGGGAAGGGATGGATGGGGGGGTGGGGAATCGCACTCACAAGATTAATGCATAATCTTATGGTGTCGTTTTAAGTAGAATTTGGTTATCATGTTTAGTATATAACATTCCTATTGCACATTTTTGTTTTTTAAACACATTTAGGATTTAAACACACTTTCAATATATAATATTCAGCACTACAGTTTATTTATATACACTGCATTATAGTATTATTTTGGCGTCACAATTTTTGTTCTTTCATATATATATATATATATATATATATATATATATATATATATATATATATATATATATATATATATATTTGTGATAATCTATGTTACACCTACAGTAGAGGCAACTTTTATTCTAACAAAAACCAGTGGCAATTCCCCAAAAGACCCAGGTACACCCAGGTACATTCTGAATACATGCCTTAAACTTTCCTTAAACTAGCCCCAGCATTTTTGCATTGATTAATGGCCTATCAGATTAACAGCGGGGGTCCCTGGCAGTCCCATTCAAACTGAATTGGACTGCCAGGGATCCCTGCTGTGTTAATCCTATGGGTCGTTAGTCAATGCAGAAATGCCTTAAACGTGCCTCAAACTAGCCCAGAACATACCCAGCACATACCCAGCACATACCCAGAATGTAACCCGGCTAGTTTACAGCAAATGTTAATATAAACGTTGCCTCTACTGTATAAACAGGCCCTTACTGCGTAATAAAGTCTTGCATGGAATATTGTCAATTGAAAGGCGAACATGAATATTTTTCACAAACACATTCCATTATGTATTATGAAAGCTCTTTTTTCGCTTCATGTAGTATAATGTGAGCATAAATAGGAACATGTACCATATGGTATTTAATTGTGTTCATATGTAGCTCACTTCATATTTGTATTTCGCTCATGTGCCTGTGTGTGAAACCAGCTGCAATTAATATGTAATCACAGCATAGAGGTGAACAGAGGGGGGGGGTGTCGGGCAGAGAGCCAGATCACAGGGTCATGGTAGGGTCAAGTCTTGTGGGAGGGCTTACAGGTGGTAGAAGCAGCTAAGAGGTCATGGTGGTGTCAAGTGTTGGGGGAGGGACTACAGTTGTTAGAAGCTGACAAGGTGAACAGAAGTTCATCACATTCCTTAGAAATGGTAATTATCTTACTACTTTCAACCACCAGTCCATGATATATTAAAAAATACATTAGTCATTCTTCAGTTATATATGATTGTAACGTTATAGATACGCCACCTTCTCACACCAGTACCATCTGTGAGCGACGCACTGCATGTGTTGCTGAGTATCAGCCACATTGCGCGCTACACCTGCTTCCCTTAAATGTTCTGACAGATCACTAAAAAAATTCATACACATTTCCACAATTAGGTGCTGAATTATAAGCACAGTCAACTTTGCTTTCATGGTAGTGATGTACATTATTGTAGCTATATTAATACCCAACATATGCAGTGTATGTACAACAGACCAGTTAATTTTATAACGCATTCCTGCATGAACATTGTATGTATGTTGTATGGTGTTTAAAAGAAATGTGACGATTAGTTTCACATGTACATTTATGTTAAGATGGATAATATACAGATTGCCTTAACCATAGAATAGTGATTTCGTTACGGGATGCTGATATTTAGCCATAAGTACTCCCACTACAGATACTTAATGTTAATTATGTACACATGACAATGAAATTCTGATGTTATTCTTCTATATAGTTGGTCCGGCAGCTCCTGTGTCACCTGTGGCACGTGACACTGAATACGTCTCCTCACCTGTCTCATCAAGGTCATCATCAAGAATGGAAGGTGAGTGTATGAGGTGCAGCCCATATAATGTGTACATTGGAAGCATTTCATTTGCCATGCAAAATAAATGCCTTTCACATGTAATGAACTTCAGATCAGTTATTGACACAGGAGATGTAGTGTTTCATGACAACATGTATTGTGTCTGTTTTCAAGTATCAGCTAGGAATTGTGATGTTACAACAAACTTTAATTCATTCTTCTTTCACACTGAGTCGAAACTTCTTTGTTGCTTCAAGCATCATCTTTTAATTGGACACAAATAATTAATTATGGAAACATGTTATGTGTTCCACTATGAGAACAACTATCATTATAGTAAAAAAAAAAAAGTGAAAGTTCCATGTCAGTTCATAATGTCTTTATTTATTTGTAGAACCAGATGTTGCAGCTCAAAGACAAATTCACTCAAGTGACCATGAAGATGTTGACACTCCTGGATTAACACAGCATTCAAGTCCTCCTGCTCGTGACACCTACTCAGCTATTGCAGCTTCTGAAGAACGAATCTTGGGTGAAGAAAATCGTCGCCATTCAGAAATGATGTCAATGCATGAAAGGATGATGTCACTGCATGAAAGGATGCATGAAAGGTCAATCTCACAAATGTCACAAATAAAAAATGTCATCATCCAAGTTCCTAAAGAAATCCACAATCTAAACAGGACATTACAAGCACTAGTTCTGAATGTAAGCCAAGCCAATCAGTTTCGGAGTACAGCAAGAGAACAACAATTCCACTTTACCCCATCAGAGGATGGATCTTTACATGCTGCTACGTTTTCTCCTGAGTCATCAGTTCTTCATTCCCCAGTTCTGGATGTCCCTGGTACAGTAGGTGCAAATTCTGTGCATGTCCCTGTCAACATCCAACCGCTTACATCATCTGTTCAAAATATGGAACCGACACCTACAAATGAGACACGCAAAAGAAAGTTTGGGCAACAATTACTAATCACCAGCTTTTGGAAGAAGACAAAAACACAAACAAAAGAAAGTGCTCCACCACCACTGTTGCAATGTTTCTCAAGTGTTTCACAACTGCCACAGCCCACACTCAGTGCCCCTGAAGTGCCACAGCCCACACTCAGTGCCCCTGAAGTGCCACAGCCCACACTTAGTGCCTCTGAAGTGCCACAGCCCACACTTAGTGCTCCTGAAGTGCCACAGCCCACACTTAGTGCCCCTGAAGTGCCACAGCCCACAACCAGTGCCCCTGCAGAAGTGCCACAGCCCACACCCAGTGCCCCTGAAGTGCCACAGCCCACAACCAGTGTCCCAGAACTGACACAGGCCAGTACAAGTGCTACAGTTAAGGCGAGCGTACTTGGCACAGGGAAAAGGCGAACACAAGAGCCAACAAGCAGGCCTGTGACTCGCTCTCAAAAGGATAAACAAAAATAAATAAGCACATTCACTAAATTATTTTGTGTAGTGGTGTTGTTTACTGCAGACACTTTCATTCATAGTGTATGTATGATCATGTACAGATGCTTGCAAACATTCAAGTATGTCCTTGTACACATGAATGTTTATAAATGCTCATTGACTGAATGAGTGAAGCCATATTTTATAACATATGAATATCTATTAATCATCAGTTGATTAATGTTAACACATTATTACACACTTGGCATGTTAATGGAAGATGACATTCACTTAGCTCTTGTTCAGTATGGAGACATAGTATATATGGCTCGGCTCCTCAAACCCACCTTAGCAAACTTGACACCCTCTACAATTCAATTTGTCGTTTTGTTCTCCAATGCAACTACAACACACATCACTGCGAAATGCTCAAAGAACTAGATTGGTCATCACTAGAGTCTAGGCGCAAAGTTCACCTTTCCTGTCTCACCCTCAAATACTTTCTGGGCAAGCTACCCAGCTACCTGAACAAGCTCCTCACCCCTACCACATGCAGTACCTATCACCTGAGATCAGACTCCAAAAGACTATTCATGGTCCCAAGACTCAACAAAGTATCCGGACGTTCCTCCTTCTCCTTCCGTGCACCCCAAAACTGGAACAACCTACCAGAGACTCTCATATCCACCACCAGCTTAAGTTCTTTCAAATCTAAGGCTGTCTCACACTTTAATCTGGTCTGTAACTGTTTCATACGCTCATAATATATATTTTCTTTAACTGTGCATGCAATGTCTTGTATATAATGTATACCTTGTTCATTTATGTAACTGTATTAGTAACCATGTATTATTTTGTTTTACTCTGTGCCCAGGACATACTTGAAAACAAGAGGTAACTCTCAATGTATTACTTCCTGGTAAAATATTCTATAAATAAATAAATAAGTATGAGATGTATCTGGGTTATTTTGGTAATGTAGATAGTCATTTCATGCTAATATTATTTACATACAACTTTATGTAAGTACCCATATAACAGCATACATTTTAATGTTATGTTTTCTGGTGTGTTAACTCTGTAAGACATTACTTACCATAATCTTCATTCATAGTTCATAATGTTGGCATGTGATCATGTATGATTTTTGGTTACAATAACAGATCTGTAAGTGTGTATGAATATATCTGTTGTCTATCTCTGTATCTCTATCTATATATGTATACACATACACATTGTCTATGTTTGTGTGTGTGTGTGTGTGTGTGTGTGTGTGTGTGTGTGTATATATTTACTGATATATAGAGATAGATATATATCTCTGCCAGTGTTGTCTGCAAACAGCCCCTGTGTTAATGATATACAAATGTTAGGATACTTGCTACAATTATTGTATCACTATGAGTGAGCCCCTAATTCAGTAAGCTGTATTGAACTTTGAATATGATTACAACAAGGCCTGCTTACACCCATCAATGCCTTTAGTTTTGCACACTATATATCATATATATATAAACATAATGAACATTACAGGCCTTAATGGCTGCAAAGAGGCCTTGTTTGCTGTTAAATACAACTTCTACACAGCTGACTCAATTAGGCCCTCAAATCATTCATTATTATCGATTTTATACCATCTTTTCTAAAGGTTACACTAACTGTAACACACACACACATCATTGTTTAGCATTCAACATATAAAAACAATGTGTCGCCCACATGTGACGTGGGAACGTGGTCATGTCCCAAGGCATCCTTAAAAAGGTTACAATGTGAACAAGGGAAATTCCCTGATTGGGTGCTCTATATCCTGATTGTTGCTTGTAGACATTAACAATAATGAATATACAGACTAGGTAACATCCTTTAAAGGCATAAGCAATCCTATTGTTCCAGCATGGAGTGAGCCATGAGTATATTAATCCGTGTGGTGAGGGGAGAAGCCTCTAACCTGTTCCCGGTGAGTAGTATTGCTCCACCCCGCGGTCCCCCTCTGGGCGGGCTTTTTGAATCTCCCTGTAGTCTCACTGAAAGCGAGCACATTTACTCATAGTTGGTAGTTGAATTCTTGTACACTCCTCTTTGCCAGTACGTTGGGATAGCTCCTGGTCTGCTGCATGCCTCTCGTTCCAAAGGTAAGGTAAGACAGGAGAAGGTGGTGGGACTGGCACTGCTAATTCAAACAGGCTGGAGGCAAAGTGCTACAATAAGGGGTACTTTATTACGGCATGACAGCCAATATAAAAACAAGAAGGGTCCTCTGACGCGTTTCGTCCCTTACGGGGACTTTATCAAAGAGTAACCTTTAAGTGCCTGGACATAGCTATTTATAGGCTCTCCCCCGCAAGCGCAAGCACGCAACTCCTCCCTCCAATCGTGACCTAAGTCACAGCTGTTAATCAATTGAGGTGGAGCACCACGCGCCCGCACATTACGGGAAGAGAGTGAATAAATTAAAGAGATCAAAAAAGATCAAATCCTTCTACATGCCATGAAACCTGTGCACACTAATGTTAGATGTGCATGAGTGTTAGTTAATAGCCAATGTGAGCACAGGATCATGGCATATTGAAACATTAGAAACAGTGCATATAAACATTTAAAGTGTAACAATTAGCTTGTCCAACCTTACACATCAAAAACGCATAAGGAATATTCCCAAGGGTTTTTTCTAATATGGCCACTGTAACATTTGCATATTTGCCAAAACCAGTAAAAAGGTAGAATGTTTAAAACCCAGGTCACTCAAGCACATACGGACATTCATTAACTGTAATACCAGTTATGTAATCTACATGCTTACATGCAATTGTAATATGGTATACATTGGGCGTACCATCAGGCCCCTGAAACAAAGAATTCAGGAACATGTACGGTTAATTAAAAAGATGGATACCCTACACCCAGTCTCACGACATTTCACTACCTGCCCCATGGGAGGCATTGAGGGCTTCTCCTTCTCAGGTTTAGAACATGTACCAGCAGCTACCAGAGGGGGGGATAGACTTAATATTCTAAATAGAAGAGAAATGTCTTGGATCTACTGTATGAATAGTCTCCACCCACATGGCATCAATGTGGATTGGGATCTGACCCATTTCCTATAGACATGATTGACATATCTTTTAATTTAGTACATTGCAGTTTGACACCACGGTGTCCATGCTGTATGCGAATTTATGTATTTTGTATTCGGTTGGTGACATCCATCCCCTTTGGGATATTTTGTATATAAATATTAACTCCTCCTAAATGTTTTGATGTCTATTACAGTGGATACTATATCTCGCTCGGACTCTGTTATGTGACTGTCTCTATAGTTGGCATGCATGAAAAATGTAAAAATTTACAAATGTATGCTTAGAAAGATTTTTTTCTATGAGTTATCATACTATGCTCATTCCGACTCAGTTATATGTTATCACTAGAATTTATAGTAATTTAATGAATTATCCCCATACATTATGCTTGGTAGGGGAGTAAAATAATACAGATCTATATTCGATGATTAACTATATAAATCCCGGTTACTCTATTCTTACCATTAGGATTACTTTATATGATTTCTCCTTATTTTTCTTTTTTAACATAGGATTTTGGTTTATATATGTACTCTTTGCATTACATATATTCTCTGTTAGTCATGTCTTTTGTTAATTATTTATACATATAAGTTTTTCTTTATGAAACAGATTCCTATTTGCATAATATTTTACTGTTTTTTATATCTTTTTTCCCCTCTTCTTTTATTTCCCATTTTGAATATGGTAATATGGTAATATGAGTCTATGTCTTATTATTTGTAGAGATATAATTATATTGGATGTGGATCTACAGTATAATTTATTTATTTTTTTCTTTTCTTTCCCTTCTTCCTTATTTTTATTGCTTTCGGTTATGTTTAGCATATTGTTTTGTAACATTTGTTGTATGCGTGCAACATTTTGATGTGTAAGGTTGGACAAGCTAATTGTTACACTTTAAATGTTTATATGCACTGTTTTTAATGTTTCAATATGCCATGATCCTGTGCTCACATTGGCTATTAACTAACACTCATGCACATCTAACATTAGTGTGCACAGGTTTCATGGCATGTATGAGGATTTGATCTTTTTTGATCTCTTTAATTTATTCACTCTCTTCCCATAATGTGCGGGCGCGTGGTGCTCCACCTCAATTGATTAACAGCTGTGACTTAGGTCACGATTGGAGGGAGGAGTTGCGTGCTTGCGCTTGCGGGGGAGAGCCTATAAATAGCTATGTCCAGGCACTTAAAGGTTACTCTTTGATAAAGTCCCCGTAAGGGACGAAACGTGTCAGAGGACCCTTCTTGTTTTTATATTGGCTGTCATGCCGTAATAAAGTACCCCTTATTGTAGCACTTTGCCTCCAGCCTGTTTGAATTAGCAGTGCCCGTCCCACCACCTTCTCCTGTCTTAAAAAGGTTACCGATGCAAGCCCCCACCCCCAACCGACGTGCGCGCGTGAAACAGTATTGGCTGTGCCCATAGCTTATTGTTACGGTCAGTGCAGTGTGTCATGCGTGCGCGTCGGTGGGGCGGTGCGTGCACCGCGCTGGAGGCCAATGTTCATTCAGTGGGAGGGGTGTTTGCGTGCATTTCATGTTGCCTTCACATGACGTCACACGTATTTTGTTCGCTCATTGGCTGATCGTCCGTTTTGGCCGTGGGCACACGTCTGTTTACAAAATTTAGATAGGTACGTGTGTAGAAGTGAATTTGTTTCGCTTCCATATCATAACTTTCAGCCATGATATGCATACTGCTAGCAGCACCATGGAGGGACATGTATTGAACGCACAGCGTACACATCATTTTGCGCATGCGCTAAGACTTAGTCCACACATTCGTGACGTGCGTGCGCAACAGACGTTGTGCACGCACATTAATATGTATGCAGGCACCGGAACAAACATATCAGTAGTAATGCGAACACCGGCATTTGAAACATGAGATAGTTCTGTATCTTTAGTTTGATCCTTGCAGTTTAAACATATACGTTACTCATGCGTGAATATCCACAATCATATAGAGATGTGTTAAGCGTTGTCATGCTGAAACATAGATAAATGTGCAATCTTTGAACATCATGTGTTTGCTGTATTTCACAGATGACGAGGATGAACACATGGGACCAATGTATGATTTCAGATGGGCCAATCGTTATATTAGATGATTGTGACGACTAGCGAACAACAATTATAATAAATATGTAACAATGCTTGCAATGATTGGTGCACAGATTAACAATCACTACATAATGTTATCCTATTGTGCCAATATTTACTATGCACTTAATTATCATAATGATGTTGCTAAACACTGCAGTTAGAACTTATATGGATATGTTTTTCTTTTCTACTAACATTATATGTATTGTCATGTGATATATGCAACCAACATTATCACTCAGCAAACACATTAATCTACTATATATTATAATCTCACGTGTGACTTGTCAAAGAATGTAAATGCTACATAACAACTCGTAGACATTGTATCTGAACGTACACAATAACAATAGGGAGGTGATAGAAACTTTTTAGTCGTGTGAATGTTATATTATCACCTAGGTTGTATTGCTAACCGAACATGCTTGAGCTAATGAATGTTATGTACAGATCATTAAACCATGAGCATTTGTGTGTACATTTCATTCACACGATAAACTATAGTGTAGTGTTATTATTACACGTTAAACACATACATAGCTAAGTGACGCCGATGATAAAAACAACATTATTATGTAGGTTAATATTATTTATGGTAGAAATACATGCATCAGACAAAAAAAAAACACACACACACACTATGTTGATGAAATGTGTGCGTATGTAAATGTATACTTCATTTATGTTCATATGTTGACAGTTGTTATAAAGGATCATGATCATTATTAATAAGTAACGTGAATTAAATATAAATTGTCTTAGGAACATTGTCATTGTGTTGAATTATTCTGAACAAAATGTGAATCCAAAGAACTATACTTTGGAAAGGTGTTAACATTTTGACAAATGTAACATGTACGTCAAATCAACACACATCTTTCACTTATACATACACATGTGACAATGTATTAATCAACATGAAGATGAAGTGAGAGAATAAATAATGACATACATTGCAATGTTAATGATGTTTACCATATTTGGGTCATTTCATACAAACATGCATTGAGTGTTAACATCGCTCATGTGCATGAATGGATGTTGTTACGTTGTAATAATGACATGTTATGTAATGTAGGTAATGATTTTTAAACACATTGTACAATAACCACAAAGTGTAGATAAACGCACGGACACAATACAGAAAGGACATATTTCAATTGTCACCACTTGTTCATTACGTTCTCTTTAAACATCCTCTAACTATACCTGTATCGAGGTTTGCACATCTTATTACAGATGTGAATTCAAATACATACCATGAGCAGTCCTTGGAGTGATATACCTTGAAAAAGAAAACATCAATGAATAAAAATAATTGTCATGACATGTTAATTAAGGTCAGCAACACACAGAAGTGACACTTTTCTATGTGATATTAAACAAAATATAGAAAACATCAAATATGATCTGAAATACACAATAGGCTACACATCATTGTGACACACATGTCACACTCCAAATGAACATTTGTATGTAACCATATTGCACTAGCTATTGGCTATCAACATAGTACTGCACCGACACACTTTATTTGAGCAAATACCCAGTATGTACCTGGCAGATACCTGGAATGCGCCGCTCCTCACCTCTGACAAGCCCCGTTGCGTTTGCCTTCCCAGCCTGGGTTCATGCCTGGCTGACGGGCGGCTGATCTGTTAAATGATAATGATTAGGATTTAATAGGCTGCAATGCTTCGCGTGTCTACCAGATGGCATAAATTCATGAATTGTAATGCAGTATATATATATATACTGTGCAGTATTGCAGCCAGCGGGAATAAAATGCTTCAATCCCTGCCTGGAAAATACCTCAATGCACTCGGGCAGAAAACAGTCACAAACCTCAATACACCCGGGTATACCCGAATTCGTGGGACTAGCCGAGCTCGAATAAAGTGTGTCGCCAGTGTAGGTTTATTGTTTATGCCTAACCAAAAATAGCATGCTCCTCCTCCAAGCCCTGACGTATGTCGGTTTCTAAATTATGGCGGAGTGCCAGATTGTGCAAAATGCAACAAGCAATTACAATATCTGACACTTTAGCAGGCTTATATGGAAGTGCCCCACCAGTTCGATCTAAACACCGGAATCTTGTTTTAAGCAGCCCAAATGTCCTCTCGATCCTGTAGATATATGTGAAACATTATACCTCTCCTCTGCTTCAGATTGAGGGTTTGGCACCGGGGTCAACAGCCACGGCCTAATTCCGTATCCTGAGTCACATATAATCCATCGTGCACAAATATGAAACAATTTGTGTTAACATTATTACATACAACATTTCATAGAAAAACAAGAGTTGTTTGTGAACACATCATAATATGTACTCACCCACCAGCCAACCAGGTCCAAAATAGCCTTGTTCAAAAGCATGGAACACTGATGAGTTTCTCAGGATAGAGGAATCATGGCTGGAACCAGGGAATTTGGCTACCACATGCATAATCTTCATCGTGGCATCGCATACCACCTGTACATTCAGGGAATGGTAGTGCTTACGATTGCGGTAAGCATGCTCACTCTGACTAGGCGGGATCAAAGCAACATGGGTGCAATCTATTGCACCCATCACACATGGTATCCCGGCTATGGTATAAAAGCCATTCCTCACTTCCAGCCACTTTGTGAGCTCTGTAGGAAAATGAATATAATTTCTAGCGCGTCTATTCAGTGCACATAGAAACTGGGTAAAGGCCCGCGAGAATGTAGATTGCGAGACCCCGCCCACTATGCCCACAGTTGTCTGGAATGACGCGGAAGCAAGATAATGTAATGAGCACAGCATTTTAACAAGCCCAGGGACTGCACGACCTCTGGCTGTCACAAAATCTAAATCTACCCGTATCTCTTCATAAAGTGATAGGATTGCTGCTGAACTCAAACGATACCGACTTATGATCTCCTCCTCACTCATCCCATCTAACATGGTTCTCTCCCTGTACAAACGTAGACGAGGCACAACTTCTCTCCTCTCTCTTCTCCTCTCATCTCCTTGCCCTCTCCCTCTTCCTCTCCACTCCGCGTCCCTGTCCCTTCCTTGGCCTGTGACATCCTGTCCCTTAGCTAGCCTCTCCTCCAATAGAATCTTCCACCGTCTCATGAACAATCGTATCATCTTCAGGTCTGTAGCTGTCAATGCGCAGGTAATTGCCCTCCTTTAAATACCTATGTGATGATGTCACGTGACTTGATGAAGTGCAAGGTGTTAAATAAACATATCCAAGTTGTGAACTCCAAACGGGTATACAGTACGAATTATACGGATTATTTATGTGTGTTCACCAGGCAATCATGATATTTGACTATGATGTTACGTTAAGCTTTGTACAACAATTTATTCACAAGTATTTATGGAATGTGTAATTCATGTACCACTTATGAACGCAACACTCAGTCATCTCATTAGGATACAACCATGACATTGACGTTGAAAAACTACGTTGCAACATGTCTAATTTGGCATGTTATTGTCACATGTTCACATGAACTAATTATAATTTGCATATGCATAATTTAATGCCATCAGGATACTTGCTATTGATTATGTTTCAATCGTCTAAAAATGAGTAACTATTATAGATCTGTGTATAACTTAGCATGAACTGATTATAATGCATCGTATACAATGTAAACATGCAATGTTATTGAGTGTCCAATTGCGGACGTCATAAAAAGAGGGAGGTCACAAACTACATGTAAACATGAAAAAAAAACAGCTACATTTACATTTGATCATGCGTTACACATTCAAAGCATTCTCTAATGTATACCAACATTACTATATGCTGGATCTGTTAGATATGTGAAATCTGTTACATCATATAATAATTTGAAGCACACTAAAGTAACATGTTTCATATTATGTGACCTGTTCCTTTAAGAGTTGAGTATAGGATTTTCCATTGACACATCATAACATTAAGACTAATGTGACACGCAAAACATCATAACATAGACAAGTACAATGTTCTGCAAATAATAAACGTAAGCGGTGACACGATGAAGTGAATCACATCGACACTGTAATGCCAAGCACATTTTTATTATGAGCAATAGAACGTAAACACTCCTATAAAGTTATAAGTCCCCGCTCCATTGACTCCATTGATGTAGAGATGAGCTATTTTTTCTAAGTGCCGTCCCGGCAACCTTGCCGATCCTTCTCCCCTCCAACTTGCCAACTTTAGTTGGCGGGACAAATTGCCGTAGAAATCTCAATTTTAGAGTGCCGATCAGCACCGATAAGCTGCTAGGCTACTAGAATACAGCCGATTTCAAAAAGTGGCGAAAAGTGCCGATTAGTGGGTTATCGGCAGCCGCCTGCCGATAAATTTTTATCGGGAATACAAAATGCCGATTTTGGCCACTTATCGGCGCTTACTGAATCGCAAATGCAATTTTGGCGGGAAAATGCCGATAAAAGCCTTATCGGCGCTTACTGCATGAGGCCCTATGTCTGTCTCACATTTTAATCTGGTATGTAACTGTTACATACGCCTATAATATATACTATCTTTAACTGTGCATGCAATGTCTTATATATAATATATACCCTGTTCACTTATGTAACTATGTATTTGTAACCATGTATTATTTGTCATCATAATTCTATGCCCAGGACATACTTGAAAATGAGAGGTAACTCTCAATGTATTACTTCCTGGTAAAACATTTTATAAATAAATAATATAAAATATTTACCCAGTCCCTTTACATAAAACATATTTATATTATGTCTAATTAAAAGGCTTTTAAACTAACAATAACTAAATCATACTAGTCTTTAGAGAGCATTCATTAGGGATTCTTTGTCTGTATATAATTTACAAGGCAGTCAGCAGCTAACTACTGCAAGAGAATTTTGATGCAATTTCTATTTACATTCCACAGCTTGTTTTTATTCATGGACAACTTTATGTTGCTTTTTCTAGAGCCAGAAATTTTAATTCTGTAAAAGTATTTGGTGGACAAATAACTATAAATCCTGCATATAGAGAACACCCAACTGTTTTTTACCGCAAATGTTATGCATGTTTTGGCTTGTCAATATTATACACATATAATAATGATAGGATATAAGAAGTTAAATACTATCATTGCCTATTGTAGTAACCTTTTTTATTTACAGTTCATATGCAGTTTCACATGCTAGCACATTAGAAATATAAGATAATGAATAAAAAATATAATGCTTCATGTTCTGTGGTTTTAATAATGTAACCCATAGAGTTTTTACAGATGTAGCAAGGCTTACTGTTCCCATGACTATGCGAAACCAACAGCAATTCCCCAGCACTTCATTGCATGTTGTGGCCCTGTGACCGCAGCTGGGCTTCCAGATGGTGTTTTGCAGCTGCCGTAGTTCTCTGCAGTAAAGATAGGTGTGCTAGTGTGTAAATTAAATGCACCGTATTTTGAGGCTAATGTTTTGTACTGTTCTGTGTAATGTAACCCACCGTTTATTCATATACTGTACACTTTTTCAATGCTAGAGCACTTCAAATAACAGGCAGAGTCTTTATAAATGGTGACATATTTATAAAGTAAATTAGAGAAACATGTACATCTGTGTATGTGTAACGGATCGAGGGACTCGCTCTTCCCAGCGTGTCCCCGTCACCTTGGTTCCTCCGGCTAACCCTCCTTTTTCCTTGCCTTCCCGATCTCTGCCTCCTTCCCTCAAAGCTTGTCCGGTCTGTGCCCAGAGCAAATCCGCCCGACATAAACCTTCTGGTCTCCTCATGCCTCTTCATATTCTGGAACAACCTTGGAAACATATCTCCATGGATTTTATTGTGGAGCTTCCCAATTCTAAAGGGATGAATACGATCCTTGTGGTAGTAGATAGGTTTTCCAAGCATACACACTTTATACCCCTCAAGGATCTTCCTAATTCAGCTACTTTAGCCGACATTTTTTCCAAGGAAATTTTCAGATTACATGGTGTACCTGTTTCCATTGTTTCTGACAGAGGTACTCAATTCATCTCTAAGTTCTGGCGAGCTTTTTCTCAAAGACTTGGCATTTCCCTTCTATTTTCCTCGGGTTATCACCCACAGACCAACGGTCAGACGGAAAGAATGAATTAGACTCTGGAACAGTATCTCAGATGCTTCGTGTCCGATTCTCACATATCCAGTCTTCAGAATTCCTGGAAAAGGATCATAAAAGCTTTGCAAAGTTCTGTTCAAAGACAAAAAACGCAAGCGGATCGGCTACATCAAGTGGGCCCAGAGTTCAAACCCGGAGATAGTGTTTGGCTATCGTCCAAAAATATCAAATTCAAGACCCCCTCCCAGAAACTGGCCCCAAGATTCCTAGGTCCTTTCAAAATTCTCGAAAGGATCAACCCGGTCGCATACCGACTTGCATTCCTTTCTACCATGAAGATCCCTTCGGTATTCCACGTATCTTTACAGAAACCTGTGATGCAGAATGTCCATTTTCCGGACCGTTCTCGGAGGCCTAATCCTGTCATCATACAAGGACAGCAAGAATTTGAAATCCAATCCTTACTCGATTCTCGTTGGTCCAGGGGCAGACTCCAGTTCCTTGTACACTGGAAGGGATACGGTCCGGAGGTACGCTCCTGGATACCATCTCATCACGTTCATGCCCCAGCACTCCTCAGACAGTTCCGTTGGAAGTTTCCTCATAAACCTTGGGAGGATCGTCCGGAGTCCGATCCTCAAGGGGGGATACTGTAACGGATCAGGGGACTCGCTCTTCCCAGCGTGTCCCCGTCACCTTGGTTCCTCCGGCTAACCCTCCTCTTTCCTTGCCTTCCCAATCTCTGCCTCCTTCCCTCGCGGCACAGGCACGCTCCGGTTCGTGATCTGCGCGCATGCGCAGACCCCTCACTGTCGTGCGCTTTCCCAGTCCCTGGTCTCCCGTCAAGGGACTCACGCCCCTCGGCATACCTCCATCTCCCTACCTGGCTCCTCCGCTCCTTTCCCCTCTCATATTCTCCAGCCGAGCACCTCCTAAGCGATCCCTCCTCCACGCCCTGGTACTCGCGCATCGCACGCGCGTGACCGTGTTACAGAGGGCGCGCGTACCCGCTCCACTTACCAACCCTCCCCAGGTACTGGCTCCGCCCCCCCTGGCTTTCAGGCTATTACCCTAGATTAACCTCCCTGTCTCCACCCCTGCTCTTTCACACCTATACCTGCCAGCTCCCAGACAAACCCCTGCTCCACCCCTTCCTGCTATTTGTCCTCCCTCCTTTATAACCCCAGTCTGTCCTATCTTTCCTTGCTCTGCATAGCTTTCCTGTAGCTCCTGTGTGTGCAGTATCTATGCACAGCTCCCTTGTTCTGTTTCAGCTCTGGTTCCTGTCCCTGCCCCTGTTTGGATTCCCTTGGTTTGAACTTGAACTCTGCTTTGGACTTTGACTACGCTGCCTTCTCCTGCCCATGAACTCTGTCTTTCGGACATCACTATGCTGCTCTCTCCAATCCCTGGACTCTGGCTCTTGGACAATACCTTCCGACCTCTGGCCCCCGGACTCAGCAAGTATAACGTTAACCCTTACTCACCAGGCCCGGCAACGCCACAACCATACTCCGGGCACGCCCTCACTGCTGTGGGTGCGTGTTATACCCTTACCCACCTCAGTACTGGGGACTGGCCAGGTCTGCGGTCATACAGGCATTACAGTATGATTTATGAAAATATTTATTGTTTTATACAATAAAAGAAATAACAAAGGCTTGGGGAAAATAATACAATCATCTTCTACCAACATCCCCTGGCTGTCTCTTGTACTGTTTCATCTGTAAAATAATCGAGAAATCGATGCATTAATTAAGCATTGTGCTACTTTGTTGGTGCACCTCTACGCATTAGCGCTCTATGTTTACTGTATGGAACGCAAATGCAAACCATTCAATTATTCCTCATGGACACTTTATACCTACCGGATGGAATGCATAACTGCAAAGGAGCTACATGCCAAAAAGGCAATTATTACCTTAATTACTCAGTAGTGATTTTCTGTCATTGGATGTGGTTTCAAAATAAACAAGGTGTTGAAATTGAGAAACCTGCAGAATCTGCAAAACATGGATGAAAACAAGTAGAGCATTGCATGAAATCAACAACAACATTACTTACAAAGGAGCACACGCAAACTACTCCCCTGGAAATCTGAAGACAGGTTTCTGCGCTCGTGCTGTCTTCTAAAATCAATTCTAATCTGTTTGCAGCTGCGAGTGCAAGGAGCCACTCCTCAAATGCTCCTAAACAAGGAGAGCTCCCTAAAGAGCCCTCCAAAAGACAAAGAAAAACCAATGCACCACAGATTAATATAACATTTAAGTATATTTTAATATAAGGTCAAAAGACCACACATAAACACAAATGACATAAACACATCTAATGTTTTAAAATACATACGGTCACTCCTAAACATAGGATACTAACCAAATCCAGCAATAACAAGAAAACAAAATTAAATAAAAATTAACCCAACTAAACATCCATAGATGAAGTTCTAAGGGAAACCTGATTTAAAACCACAATGAGGGGAACTAGTACTAACCATAAGTGGCAGCGGGTGCAGCGGGTGCATGCGAATGGTCCGGACTGCACGAACACACTGCCGAATGGTGTCTCCGCTGGCGCTTCCTGATTGCCTCCTTCCAGCCAATGGGTGAGTGCGCAGAGTTGCCTCTTGTGACCTCTACACGTTTTGCAACAACGTGCTTCGTCAGGAGGTCATGACAGAGGCAGGTCATGCGCATTAAGTACCCAAAGTAACCTATAGAATCAACACACTGGTCTGCTCATGACACGCAATATGCTAATCCATAAGCCTACGTGACTGTGTGCTATATAATGTAAAAAAAAACACTGGAACAATGCTGAGTTGGTTCCCCCAACATAAACAATGAACTGTATTTATAAAAAAAAAATGTAATGTGTTCATCAGTTTCAGTCACTGCTTCTCCAACCCACAATCCTCGGATGCCATGATAGTCCATACATTCTGCAATACTGTTCTTATATCTTCCCAAGTTCATCTAAAATAGCCCTCCTCAAATTGTTCGATATAGCCTTCCATATACATGTAGCGGTGTTTCCCCCCCTCTCTGGGAGATTCTGCCATTACACAGTGTGGTGCATACCTGCTGGCTCACAGTAGATCTGAGTCTCCAGCATTGTTGTGGAGGAGAACAGAACAGGCTTCTGGGGTAGTAACTGATTCTTTCTCACGATGACAGCGCCTCCATCTCTTGCAGGCCCCAGGGATGTGGGGACAATCCCTACAGGAGAATTACTTCCCCTCCCCCTGATAGATTGTAGTCTCAGGCAGGAAGATATCTTTAAACAGGATCACTTTATTCTGACAGCATACACATCAGAGATCACTTCTTGGGGCTTCACCCTCAGGATGTACCCTGGAACTCCAGGCCAAGGGGCTCTGAAGCAGTCCTTGCTCTTCCCTTACTCCCTGGTGGAGTAAGGGTTATATTCACCCATCCACTCCCCTAGGAGAGGGAATATAGATTTGCAGAGCCCTTTTGTTATGGGTAGACCAGCCTCTCTCAAGGAGGTAGAGGCACTGAGTAAATTTAGCAGTGCAGCTCCTTGAGTACAAGAGAAGTAGTTACCAGGTCTGAATCCATGATTGGACACACACAGGCCTAGTCCCACCGCCTCCCCTGTGACTCACTGAAGCTGCTGTGGGTGGGGAAAACCCATGATAACTCCTGGCAGACATGCTTTTACCAGGACTTACTGCCAGGGAGGGCAGACTGGTAGTCAGAAACCAGTCCTGGCTACATACAGTATACTGAAAATGGCTGTCCATTGTATTCCTGCAAAGCCCGAAAAGAAAAATAACCTGCTGGAATGAGGATTTTGTAATGTAATGGTTAGTTAGGGGTGAGGGGAGTTGAGTGGGCTACAGATTATGTTGTAGTTAAGTTATACATGTTTGGTTTTTAACGTATGTTGTTATATTGTTGTTTTATTTTTGTTAACTGCACAATAAATTATATTTTTAGATTTGTTTTTATTAATTAAAAAAATATATGAAACAAACCTTGATTAGATAGTCAAGTAAGAAAAATATGCACCCTACTTAGTAGTTAAGGGTCAGAACTAACTGCGATACTGCCCCAGACTTGAAATAACTTTAAAAGAGACTGTAATAACAGTATATAAGGAAGAAATACATTTACCTAATAGGAACAGAAGGATTGCCCCACAAACGAGGTGAGGTCTTCTCCAACAAAGGTTGTCACCGTCCTGTCTTCAGATCCAACTGCATCATAGGATCCGCTTCGGAGACATCTGAGGCCTACTCGCTATCCTGACGGTGCCACAGGAACGTGAATTCGAAGCTCTGTTTAATTTATTAGATAGTCATTTCCTATTGCAAGATAGCCTTAAGTAGGACTCAACATCTCTGGATAGGCCCAGGTGAAACATTCTTTCAACATGATCACATGTTGTACTTGTTTATACATCTTCCTTCATTCCTTTGGTCACAATGCAAAATACCCCCTAATATTGGGAGAGCTAAAGAACTGGGAGGAGTTATAAATATATTCCCAATTAGCGTTGTGTAATTTATATTTGTGTGTCTCATTATTATTGCCTATGTATGTGTGTTTATTATTGGACTATTGCCATTTCATTAGGTAATAGACCTATTTGGACGTGTTTAATTTCCATTGTTTTATACAAAAGGATCTGCGGGTTATTGGTAAGCTCCAACAATGTGACAGGTATACATTATTTTAGTTTAAATTAGTTTAGATTATCAATTGGCTCATACACCCAGGTTATCACCAGGTGCAGGCACTGAAGCGCAAAAAAAAAAAAAAGAACAACAACTATGAAGAGAACCACAGGACATAGGGCTGAAGAATACGTTTCCCTAGGATAAAGAACTCAGGACCATTCAGCTATAACAACATAACCCAAAAGGCTAGGAACATTGCTGTTATGTTTACCATAAAGGGCTAAAGAGGTGAAACAATAAAAAAAAGTGGTATTTCTCATGGAATCTTCTGGACAAGAACCACATATTTTAAAATGCAAAAATTCACATTTTTTTGATGTTTACTAATCATAAAAGGGCCAAAAAGCAAGAGACTATCATTATTGCTATTTAAATGAAAATGGTAAGACTATTTACATGTATTTTATCATTTAATTTTCGGTGATGAAAACACATGTACTAGTTTGTTAAACGTACAAATTCTGAAAAAAGCACCTAATATTTATTGACTAAAGCCTACAATCGTCAGATTCCTCCATCTCTACCTCCTATAAATGCTTTGGGCACAATGCAAAATACCACCTAATATTGGGAGAGCTAAAGAACTGGGAGAAGTTATAAATATTTTCCCAATTAGCGTTGTGTAATTTATATTTGTGTATCTCTTTCCCTGTTTGCATCACAGTTTTCAAGCAACCTACTCTCCACTCTTCTCACACGTTCCCTTTGATGGGTTTCATAATCTAAGCCCTATATTCACCAGCAGTAAAGTAAGTAAATCTCATTTATTCGCATTAATGTTGCTTCCTTGGTAATCCCTGGCTATTTTTCTCACTATGAACACACAAATATTTACTGTATATACAGTATGCTAATCTTAGGCCTCGGTCCCGCTGCGCTCGTTGGCGCGGGCGGCAATGTAGCGAGTTCCCCACCAGCAGGGGAATCCTCGCGAGCCGGTCCCGGTCCCCACTGGCTGCACAGCTGACTACACGCTGTGGCGCGTCAGCCGTTGGAGACACCAGAGAATGGTGTTTCCTAGCGTTGACGCGTGACGTGTGTGGCTGTGAGCCAATGGGGAGGGGAGGCTTCGGGAGGAGGAGAGGCTTCGGGGAGCGGGGAGGAGTGTGGAGTGAAAGCAGGTGAGTGCCTGTCTGTGTGTGTGTCTGAGTGCGTGAGTGCCTGTCTGTGTGTGTATGTGTGTGCCCGAGTGCGTGAGTGCCTGCCTCTGTCTGTGTGTGTGTGTGTGTGTGTATGAGTGCGTGAGTGCCTGCCTGTGTGTGCGCGCGTGTGTGTGTGTATGAGTGCGTGAGTGCCTGCCTGTGTGTGTGTGTGCGCGTGTGTGTGTGTGTGTATGAATGAGTGCCTGCGTGTGTGTGTTTAAACTTACTTTCCAGCTCCAGCCCGAGTCCGTGGAGGGAGGGGGGGGAGAGTAGCGGGTCCCTCCGCTCAAGCCACGCCCCCCCTCCCTGTCAAACCGCCCACCACCCGCCCACCTCCCGCTCCGGCTCCCGCTCCCTACAGACCGCATATCGCGGTCTGTGTATCTCAGCGCACCGCCTGTCAGCAGTGCGGGTGCGCTGACTCTGGGAGCGGGGCCTTAGCCTTAGTTACCACTGGGATGCACATGACTGTATTATGTCCCATTAGAAATAACTGTTTGATGTATTTTGGTGGATACATAAGGACATAGGCATTCATAATGTATTATACTGTATATGCAGACTGCCAATATGAAGGAAATACAGCTGTGAACTTCTTCATCATTATACTACTAACTACATGCATTCCCATAAATGAGAAAGGCGTGAGATACCATGATTATTCATTTGATGGAGTAGAAACCCCAAATATACAGTACATATGGAAAAATTTCCTCTAAACATGGTATAGAGTACAGTATAAGTAAAAATACCCTCTTAATATAGTATTGCCCAGTCACTAATGCCGCAGCTGCAGGAGTTGAAGGCCTTTCCAAGTATACATAACTGTGTCTCACCACAGGAATATGCCAAAGTGCTCCATCTGAAGCTCGTCCAGGCTGAGTATTTGCTCGTGCGCTCGCTCGCGAATGCGCATTCACAACAATTAAAGCAAATGGTTGTGGCCAAGCTGCGAGCGCGTGCAGATGAGTGTGCAGAGGCGCAATGCTTGGCGCAACAAATATTTTTGTATTTGTCACGCTTGCCCTGGTCACATGAGCGGTTCAGCTAATGAGGACCAAATAAGTATACATGGGAAAGATCACCAAAAAAGAAAGCACAGGAGCGCCCCAAGGTAAGAATATAATAATATAAATTAAACAACAAATAATGTAGAAACTTACATATAAATAAAAGTTAGTACGTGTCCAGGTCAAGTGAAATCCTCATCACATCGGCTTCACTGCTGGTCAGGCAAAGGGGCGATTTAAAATCCTCTCATGTGGCAGTCCCGCGTGCTGGGACTAGCTCTGTGGCACTCACTGCAGGGTTGCCTCCGTGTGTATGCGGCTGTTGGCGTGGTGTGCAGTCTGTATGCGAATGTGTGAAAAAAGGCCCCATAAAGCCGTCCGCAGATGCCGGTTAGGTTTGGGAATCACGACCGGAATAGGTACACTAGAGTGTATGTCAGCCCCCAAGGGATAGGAAGCTGGTTACACAATTCACGACGCGTTTCGTATAATCAATATACTTCATCAGGCATTAACTTGGGCACCCGTGAGGGATCTTTTGTATGTCCTGCAAGCTGTATCATTGGTTGTTCATTCTAAAGACATAAACCAATAAGAAGCTGGAAAAGATAAATATTTAAATATTTAGCAATCGTATTTGATATAATTAGAAAATCTGCAGTTGCAATGGCTGCTGTGCTAAGATGACAACCTTTTAATAGACAGTGTTACTGTAATTTATCAAAATAGACTGTATTCTAAGAGCAAAGATAATCAAAATGCCCTGTTAATCAAAATACGGGCATACAATATTGCACCCACGGGTGTCCAAAGTGAACAAGTGTACAATATTAGTTAAAAACTTGATCATATATAATAATATAGACAATAGTTCAAAAAACACATTGTTTGTATAACAAATCTAAAAACATAAAAAATGAAAAATAATTTTAAAAAAAGGGGGGGGGAAGAGGGGGTAGTTTTTGGGGAAAATGGGGAGGAAAGTAGAGTAGGGGGAAGGGGGGTAATGCGGGGGGGGGAAAGGAATTGGGAGAAAGGAGGGCAGAGAAATGAGAGTGAAAAAACACACAAAGGTCGCCCAAGAGACCAGTCTCAGTGGGATCTATATGCATAGTAGTTAATAAATGAATGACAGATCCAACATATATACATAGAGTATTTACCTCATTTGGATGTTTACCTCAAAAATGGAGTCAGTTCTACATAGTCATTTAACCCCCATGATGTTTAGTTTGGAGGGTGAATATCCAGAACTGCTCTCTTTTTGCAATTTGGAGGTCTCTATCACCAGCTCTAATATTGGTCACTATATGTTGAATACCCATATAGCGAACTCCTGTAGTGCTACATTGCTGAACATCTCTGAAATGTGATAAAAGATGTGTGAGTGGTTTGGCTGAGGCTAACAATTTAGGGATAGTGACAATGTTTCTGAGATGTTCCATAATGCTTAATTTTAAATGACGCTTGGTGTGGCCTACTTATTGTAGACCGCATCCACATTGTAGTATATATATTACATATGTTGTTAAACAATCAATGTAGTTGGTAATCTCATATTTATGATCTGTCGTTTTTGATGTAAAATGGTTTTGTGTCGTCATTTTGGGACAGATTTTACATTTATTACACCTATGATTCCCTTTTAGACCCAGCACATCTCTAAGGTCCCTCTTTTTGGTGGAAACAGTACCCTTAAGGAGGCTTGGAGCCAAAATGTTTTTTAAGTTGTTTGATTTGGTAAAAACAATAGAAAGTTTCTTCGCAAGAAACTTGGACAATATTGGATCCATATGTAGAATGTACCAGTATTTATTCAAAATGTGTTTTATTTTATTATGTGAACTATTAAATTTAGTAACAAAATATGGTGTCTCTTTTTTATGACATTGTTTGTGTGTTTCAGTGATAATGGGAGCACTGGTCGCTGTAATTGAAAACATACCTTCCAGTGGTTGATTTACATTGGAATTAACAATTTTATTTTTTGTTTGTTTGTTTATTTTGTGTGTAATCAATTTCTTCCTATCAATATTCAATGCTTTATTGTAAGCATTGGAAATTAAAGTATCATCATAACCCTTTTGTTGGAAGCATTCACACAGAATTTGAGATTGTTCCTTGAACGTTTCCACATCTGCACAAATTCGCCCAATGCGTTGAAATTGGCCGAAAGGGATGTTATTAATGCATCTCCTTTCATGTCCCGCTTGTTGGATGTAAAAATGAATTGACATTCGTGGTTTTGAAGTGAGTTTTGGTTAAAAGTTGATTATTAACTATATATATTTCCAAATCTAAAAATGTAATGGTGGTTGGATTTATTCACTGGTAAAGGTGAGGTTAAAGTTATTGATATTTAATTGTGTTACAAAATTATTAAAGTAGACACTGTCGCCGTCCCAGATGACAAACACATCATCGATGTATCTCCGCCACATTACCAATTGTGGCAGAGATACATCGACACCCCATATGTGTAGCGACTCCCACCATCCCATGTATAAATTAGCAAAAGTAGGTGCAAAACGTGTCCCCATAGCCGTGCCACACAGTTGTAAATAAAACTCGTGTTCAAACAAAAAATAATTGTGTTTCAAAATAAATTCGATTGAATCGTGAATAAAACAGCGTTGGGAAAGTGGTAAAGTGCCATGTAGTGCTAAGAAGTGATCTATAGCTTCTAAACCCCCCTTATGTGGAATAGACGTGTAAAGTGCTTGAACATCCAGGGTGGCCAGCCGATAAGTGCTTTTCCAAACAAATTCGGTAAGAATTGTGAGGAGAGAAGTAGTGTCAAGTAAATGTGATGGTAAAGAGGGTTCTAGTGGTTGTAAGAAAGAATCAACATAAGACGAGAGATTGGCGGTAAGTGAATTAATCCCCGAAATAATAGGATGTCCCGGGGGATTAGTGAGTGATTTGTGAATCAAAAATGACAGATCATAAATATGAGAATACCAATTACATTGATTGTAGTATATATATTACATATGTTGTTAAACAATGTGGATGCGGTCTACAATATGTAGGCCGCACCAAGCGTCATTTAAAATGACGGATTATGGAACATCTCAGAAACATTGTCACTATCCCTAAATTGTTAGCCTCAGCCAAACCACTCACACATCTTTTATCACATTTCAGAGATGTTCACAAATGTAGCACTACAGGAGTTCGCTATATGGGTATTGAACATATAGTGGCCAATATTAGAGCTGCTGATAGAGACCTCCAAATTTAAAAAGAGAGCAGTTCTGGATATTCACCCTCCAAACTAAACATCCTGGGGGGTTAAATGACTATGTAGAACTGACTCCATTTTTGAGGTAAACATCCAAATAAGGTAAATACTCTATGTATATATGTTGGATCTGTCATTCATTTATTAACTACTATGCATATACAGTAGATCCCACTGAGACTGGTCTCTTGGACGACCTTTGTGTGTTTTTTCACTCTCATTTCTCTGCCCCCCCCTTCTCCCAATTCCTTTCCCCCCCCCGCATTACCCCCCTTCCCCCTACTCTACTTTCCTCCCCATTTTCCCCAAAAACTACCCCCTCTTCCCCCCCCCTTTTTTTTAAATTATTTTTCATTTTTTATGTTTTTAGATTTGTTATACAAACAATGTGTTTTTTGAACTATTGTCTATATTATTATATATGATCAAGTTTTTAACTAATATTGTACACTTGTTCACCTTGGACACCCGTGGGTGCAATATTGTATGCCATTATTTTGATTAACAGGGCATTTTGATTATCTTTGCTCTTAGAATACAGTCTATTTTGATAAATTACCGTAACACTGTCTATTAAAAGGTTGTCATCTTAGCACAGCAGCCATTGCAACTGCAGATTTTCTAATTATATCAAATACGATTGCTAAATATTTAAATATTTACCTTTTCCAGCTTCTTATTGGTTTATGTCTTTAGAATGAACAACCAATGATACAGCTTGCAGGACATACAAAAGATCCCTCACGGGTGCCCAGGTTAATGCCTGATGAAGTATATTGATTACACGAAACGCGTCGCGAATTGTGTAACCAGCTTCCTATCCCTTGGGGGCTGACATACACTCTAGTGTACTTATTCTGGTCGTGATTCCCAAACCTAACCGGCATCTGCGGACGGCTTTATGGGGCCTTTTTTCACACATTCGCATACAGACTGCACACCACGCCAACAGCCGCATACACACGGAGGCAACCCTGCAGTGAGTGCCACAGAGCTAGTCCCAGCACGCGGGACTGCCACATGAGAGGATTTTAAATCGCCCCTTTGCCTGACCAGCAGTGAAGCCGATGTGATGAGGATTTCGCTTGACCTGGACACGTACTAACTTTTATTTGTATGTAAGTTTCTACATTATTTGTTGTTTAATACACATAATTATACTCTTACCTTGGTGCGCTCCTGTGGTTTCCTTTTTTGTTGTTTGGTTCTCCGACGGAGTGATCCATCGGAGTTCATCTTTGAAGTGGGGGGATACATTTCGAGCTACAGGAGCTGCAAGAGGAAGGAGAAGAATCATTTTCTGTCATCATAGGAAGCAAGAGCGCGGACTGAACATTCTTTGTGTTATACATGGGAAAGATGTTGATCCAGGGATTAATCCGATTGCCAATTCCTGGAGTCAGGAAAGAATTTATTTTTCCCCTTATGAGATATCATTGGATATTATGACTCTGGGTTTTTTTTTTGTTTGCCTTCCTCTGGATCAATAAGTAAGTATAGATATAGGATAAAGTATCTGTTGTCTAAATTTAGCATAGGTTGAACTTGATGGACGTACGCCTTTTTTCAACTTCATCTACTATGTAACTATGGAACTATGTAATATGGCAAATCTATTGGGATGGGTCAGCTCAGAACTGGCCTGCCTCTCCCTATTGCCCCTGCTTCCCCATCTAACTGTTACCCAGCTACCTACCCGCTCCTCACTAACAGCGCCACCATCTGCACCACTAGTCAAAGCAAGTGCCTGCTCAGTGAGCACTAAACCCCTTTCAAGATTGTCAATATCCCTCAATATTGCAAGTTTCCTCTTCATATCGGCAATCTCTGATTCTGAAGAGACCACGCTTACACTTCTCACAGCGGTATGCTCCTTGGAACAGCTGCTCCAAGTGCAGATACATGTGGCAAGATGTGCATTAAGTGGCATTTTCAATCCTGCTCAATATGGCAACTATGAAGTTTATAAGTACTAACAATAAACTGTACTTCAATATACTATACCTTGTTTAACCCATTCCTTGTTCAAACGCCTTCTGTTCTAACTGCACACTTAATACAATCAGCACATGAAATAAACCAGTTACATAGATCAATACACGCAAGCTCCAATTTTATTGTGTCGTTGCTTTAACATCCAAACAATGACAGGCCCCAGACAACTAATTTCTTATTGGCTAATGATCCGCTTCAAATTTAAGGAACCTTGCAGGTCATTACTGTTTCCCAAATAGCACATGTATACTTTGTAGTGAAACCCTCTTTATGAGGGACATTTACATATTGTAATGCACAAAGATACGCTAACTGAGAAAAACGCAAGAGAAAAATAGAGGCCTTTCACCATATTTGTCGCACTATAACACAGATTATAAATGTTGCTTATTAGTGCAAACTGGTGAGTCCAAACAAGAAATAAGAAAGAGCTAAGCCCCGTGCAATAATTAGGTAAGGATTTGTCACATTGTTTGGAAGCCAAACAACAAGGTCCCACAAATATTGAAGATGGATCTAGTGAGTATGTAATTATCTGAGACACTAATTAACTCTTATGCCTATGGCAGTCAACAAAAGCTCATTATTCACTCTATATATTTCTACTCTTATGTGTGAGAGTTCAAGATCTCTACTATTTAAGTACAGGAGCATTACTGGAGTTCCTAATTAGGTAGAAGAGAGATAATCTATATCATTAGCGCTCATATGTACTTCCCTCTGCTGTGGAGATAATTGTTTTTAAAGTAATATGTATGTAACGGTATTTCTGGCCCGGCCTGACCCACCCAATCTCACATTGGCCCCTGTGGTCTAACCGGTCCCCATTACAGTGTGATAGTGTCTGGTGGTGCACCTGTTGGCAACAGGACTCCTGAGTCTCCCGCATGATGGTGTATGGGGAGGACCCGTCCAGACAGGCAGCTGAGGTAGTGTGCTGAGTCCTACCTAGTTCCAGTGCAGCGCCTCCACCTCATCAGGGTCCCTGCGTCCGCATGGGGATGGTCCTGTTGAGGAACTCCTCTGTGGTGCTCCTCTCTGTACATTCACTCCACACATGTACACAAGAGGGTTTGTGATTAAGAGCATCTTTATTGCTTGAGGTGGGCTAGCTGCCCTCCACAATGGGGTGTACTTAGCCCTCCATCTTCCAGCTGCTTCCCTCCGAAAGGTACGCCTTCCCTTAATAGGTGGGTTCCCTATCCCCGCAGGGATCACTGCCCTGTGCCAGGTCCCTGGACACAGTCTCCTCTGGGTCACTACAACATAACCCCCAGTCTCTTAGGCTAGTACTTGAACTTGGATGCAGATCTCTGACAGAACTCCTGCAGAGCTCCTGCAGAACTCTGGCTGAACTGAACGTAGATCTGTGCAGAACTAACTTTAGGCTCAGTGCTGTGCCTTATGTATACTCTGGAAGCTGACACACCTCTGACATCACTAACCATGGAGTCAGAGCATGTGACCACTCCCATCCATACACAGGGCACTCCACCAGGGTGTGAGGGCAAACCTCCATAATTACTGCTGGCATGCCCACAACTTACCAGGCCTTACTGTCAGCAGGAGAGATGACTGTAGCCATTTTACATGTCCGCTACATTCTCCCCCTGGTGAATCCCACCGTCCTCGCTGGGACCTAAATTTGTATACCCCTTTTCCAGGAAGCACTGAAATACAACACATAATTGGTTAACTTTTCATACAAATCTTCATGGTGTATAACAAAATGACTACAGTACATTCCGCCAAGCCCGCCCCGACCAGCAGCCACGAACCCGCGTAATGTATCAGTACCTCCTAAAAAAAAGTGATTCGGGTCAGGCTTCTTGACCTCTCTCCCGCCCATATCTATGACCGTGACGTGATAATGCCTAGGCAGTCCCCTCTTAGGCCTATATGTCACCCTGTGCTTATAGATATTTCGGCCAATGCCCCATACCCGCACTAAGTGCTCTATGCGCTCCTCAGCCTTCTTTCCTATCACGGAACTCCCTCTCCCCACTAGGTGCATTTCTATGGCCTCCCTAAGCCACCTATCCCGGTTGTCCTCTATCTCATCCATGAGAGGCTCAGGGACATACGGGTACTCCAACCCGTGGGAAGATTTATACCTAGCCATTATGGTTCTCTCGGCCCTACTAATTCTAGTCAGGTCAGCCTTACCTGCCCTCCCAGGCAACACCCATGATAGGGGCTCATCAGGATCCACGGGGTCTGATAGTATGCTAGGACCCATAAGCTCTATTTCCCTATTCTCAATCTGCAGCCATCGCTCCTGCAGCTCTCTGTCCCTCTGTTCTGGGGTAAACTCTCCCACAGCCCACCAGTAGTCCACTACATCCTCTCGCCGGATGAGGAACCGAGTGCGGTCCATCCAGGCAGAGTACCCTTCAAATAATGGGGCCCACCAACGGCTCTCCTTAAATCTATCTGACCTCCCTGACTCCCTATCATCGTCTATGGAAAATATCCCAGATGACCGTGCGGATCGTGGCAGGAACCATCTGGACGACCCCGGGGCCCTTATCGCTGGCTCGGGCGCTGTCGTGACCACTCTCAATTCTCCCCCTCCCCGAGAATCACCCTCCGTAGCGCCACTGCGCTGTCTTTCCCCAGTCCGTCTCCCTTCTCCCCCTGATGATATGTCCACGGACTCCAGACTAGGCGGGGAACCCGGGGACCGTGTGATTGGGGCAGGGGTTTTAGCTAGGGCGGGGTATTGGGCGGATGGGCAAGGAATGGGACCCCACGGGGTTACGACCCGTTCCTGGCTGTCTGTAGACTGGTCCAATGAGGACACCTCACCCTCCTCAGTCCTTGGATCGCCCCTCCAACTCCTGGGCCTTGTAGGTGATCGGGGACCTTCCCCCGATCGCCGAAGCGTCGCTGCACTCTTCCTTGGGGTTCCGCTGTCGCCACCGGAAGTGATGTCCTCCCCGGAACCGGAAACACCGTCATCGCGGGTTGGACCCCCATTCGGGATCTCTTCCTCAATGACGACATCCGGAAGCTCCGCCGTCGTCCTCACCGGAAGTGATGCCGTCTCTCCACGTGCGCCTGCGGCCTGGCATGGCCTCTCCGCTCCTACACCGTCTGCTGGGGCAAGGTAAGTGAAGGGACTCCTCTTACCCGTCCGCAGGGGTGCCGGCGTCTCTCGTCCGTCGCCGCCACGTTCCGAGGCGGAGGGACTCCGTCTCTCGGCTCGCCGATCTGCGGGGGACGTCCTGTCTTTCTGACAGCTGCTAGTACCACGGGGTGTCGTCCTCCCCGGTTCCATTCTGGGCCTCGCTGCTACCTCCGCAAGTTCCCGGAGATCCTCGTCCGAGTATTCTCCCTTCTCGGTGCGGTCTGGAGGTGACCCGACTGCTGCGGTTGCGGCCGACCCAGCCGACTTGACCGGCTCCAGTCCTCTTTCTCCGGGACTCGCACGTCCTATCCACAGTGCGCCAGGGGACTCGGCGGTTCGCTTAGCCTGGTCCCCCGGGGGGTCAGCCGATTGTATCGGAATAAACGTTGGCATAGGCCATAAGTACAGTGTCCCGCAAATGGGGCAACGTGCCGCCGTGTTGACCGTGCCTCCGGGCAGCCCGCATTGTAGGCAGAGCCCGACCACCGTCTCGGTGTTAGCCACCCTTACTACCAGTAGCCCGCCGGGTACTGAGTAGGGCTGAGTAGAGACCATAGTTCCCACAGCGGAGGGGCAGGCCATTCTTTTGGTAGGGACCACTTTCAGTGTGGGTCTCTCCAGGTCAGTGGTTCCTCGCAACTGACCGGTAGAAGCTTCTGGGCCAGCCACTTCCTGCCTCGGCTCCTCCTTTCGATGACATAGCTGGAACCCGCCCCCAGGGGTTGCAATTATGGGCGGGTCCCACAAGGGAATATCATGCCCCTTAATTAAGGCCGCGCCTCTCTCAGTCCTGGTGGGCGCGGACTGTATTTTCGCGCCAGTTTCCTCCTCAGAGCTGGATTCTTTTCCCGCGGCTAGTTCCCGCCTTCTCCTTGCAGCAGCTTTGCGTGCAAAATATCCCTCTTTCTTGCAAATTGTTTCCGCGGCCGGAACTACTTTTTGTAGTGGCGCCGTCTGGATATCAGTCCCTGGGCCCAGTGGGTGCATTCCCACAGGCCATAGTTGAAAGTCACTCCCCCTGGTGGAAATCAGTGGAGGGTCCCATAGACTAAGCGGTTGACTCAGCACCGGGGCTGAGTTAGTTACTGTCCATGCAGGCGCAGCCATAGCTTTCGCGCCATGTCCCCCATTAGGGCGGGGCTCTGCTGTTCGCGCCATTCCCGGCCAGCTCTTTGCAAGTTCTGCATCGGCCATTTCTCCTGTGACTGTCCCATGCGGTTTCCCTTGCAAGCGGGAACCGCCATTTTGGTTGGCTTTTAAGCCCAAAAAGTCATTTTGTTTGCTCTCCTCGCGGGGTTCTCCCCCAATTATTACAATTTCCTCACACTCTTCAAGGGTGGCCCCTCGGTGTCCCAGACAGGATAAAAACGGGGCAGCCACGGCCTTTGCTCCGCTCCAGAGCAGACTGGTTAACGATAACTCGGTGACAGTTTGCTCTTCAGTGGGGTGCACGCCTCGGGTGCCCTCCCCATCAGCCTCTGGTCGCCATTTTGGGTTCTCCGCACCACGCGGATCCTCCATTCTTTGGGTTGTCACACTCTCGTACCAATTATCGTACATGGGGCTCCGCTCTGCGGGGCAGCCACCACACCAGTACAATAAAGATTGCTCAGATGCACCACCACATATGTACCTGATCTAGGCTGGACTCATGTTGCACTACCTCAGACGAGGCTCACTCTCTTAGTGTCTGCTGTAACTCCTTCCTCCCAGTCTGTGCTCCCTACGGTAAGAGGTCTGGAATGGGCTAGAGTACTCTGGGGCTTCCATGCAGTACTGGGGCGTCTACCTCTCTTGGTCAGCCTAGCGCAGACCCTCTCCAGGATTCCTGACCACGTTAACAGGCTATCCCTTCTGGCGTCCTACCAACTAGCACTACCTCAAAGTGACTCGGTCAGCTATAGCCCGGCTCCAAACCCCTCACTCCTTTCAGGCCCCTAGGTCGTCCCTGCGAACTGACAATACCCTGTCAGCCCCTGACCACCCCTAGGTCCGTCCCAACGCAGCACAGAGTGGCAGCAGACACTCTCCCTGTTTCCCAGTGTGCATAGCTAGAGCCTGTCCTGTTGACAGATCTGATCTCAGCAGCTCGCCTCCAAATGTAACGGTATTTCTGGCCCGGCCTGACCCACCCAATCTCACATTGGCCCCTGTGGTCTAACCGGTCCCCATTACAGTGTGATAGTGTCTGGTGGTGCACCTGTTGGCAACAGGACTCTTGAGTCTCCCGCATGATGGTGTATGGGGAGGACCCGTCCAGACAGGCAGCTGAGGTAGTGTGCTGAGTCCTACCTAGTTCCAGTGCAGCGCCTCCACCTCATCAGGGTCCCTGCGTCCGCATGGGGATGGTCCTGTTGAGGAACTCCTCTGTGGTGCTCCTCTCTGTACATTCACTCCACACATGTACACAAGAGGGTTTGTGATTAAGAGCATCTTTATTGCTTGAGGTGGGCTAGCTGCCCTCCACAATGGGGTGTACTTAGCCCTCCATCTTCCAGCTGCTTCCCTCCGAAAGGTACGCCTTCCCTTAATAGGTGGGTTCCCTATCCCCGCAGGGATCACTGCCCTGTGCCAGGTCCCTGGACACAGTCTCCTCTGGGTCACTACAACATAACCCCCAGTCTCTTAGGCTAGTACTTGAACTTGGATGCAGATCTCTGACAGAACTCCTGCAGAGCTCCTGCAGAACTCTGGCTGAACTGAACGTAGATCTGTGCAGAACTAACTTTAGGCTCAGTGCTGTGCCTTATGTATACTCTGGAAGCTGACACACCTCTGACATCACTAACCATGGAGTCAGAGCATGTGACCACTCCCATCCATACACAGGGCACTCCACCAGGGTGGAGGGCAAACCTCCATAATTACTGCTGGCATGCCCACAACTTACCAGGCCTTACTGTCAGCAGGAGAGATGACTGTAGCCATTTTACATGTCCGCTACATGTATATATAATAATTTTTGGGTGTGTGCATTTATTTGTACTATGGTATGTTTTGTACAGGTTGGGTGTTAGATACTTGCGCACTGTATATGGTTTTTTTAAATGCAATAATAAATAAGATACCTTGAATGAGTCTTCATTTAAATAAAGATTTATACATATTAACCTATATATATATATATATATATATATATATATATATATATATATATATATATATATATATATATATATAAAGAGAGAGAGAGAGAGAGAGAGAGAGAGAGAGAGAGAGAGAGAGAGAGAGAGAGAGAGAGAGAGAAAAAAGGTGCAATCCTGTATAGCAATAAAAAAACAGGACCATTTATTAATTAAGCAAGGAAGGCTAGGTGACTGAACAGATTAAAACAAACACAATGATGCCAATAGACATAATAAACACAATATATGGATAGGCATATCCTCATTAGGGCTGCATCCTGCTAGCTCATTTCACCTGGGTCAGTACATTTATTAGTCACCCATTTACTCACTTATAATATTTCATTTGTGTTAGTCCTAGCGCTTATTTCTTTCTGTTATATATATGTAGCCATGTGTAAAATTGGTGTACATATCTCTTTCTAATGCTGGCAGTAAACCTGGTAAGTATGCAGGATTGCCAGTAGTCATCATGGAGGTTTGCCCTCAAACCCTGGTGAGGTGTCATATGTCCCAAAGGAAGTGACAACATGCTTGGTGTCCACCCTTAGTGACATCAGAGATGTGCCTGTTCCTGAGGTGATATAAGACACAGCACTGCCTAAAGTTAGAGTTCAGTTCCTGTTGTTGTGCTGCCTCTGTTCAGTAAGAGGCACGTGAAGGTCGGCAACAGTGTTGCAGTAGTCTCATGCTAGCTGTGAGTCTGTGCAGCGAGAAGCAGACAGAGAAGCTGTTGAATCTCCCTAAGGGGAGAGGTGGAAAGCAACTCCATTAGGAGAAGGAGGAACTTTCCAGATGGAGTGCAGCAAAGGAATGAGCGGCTAAGCTGATAGCTGTGAGGGGCAGCTGGCCCATACCACCATGCCAATAAAGATGATCTTGTTAAATCATACCCTCGTGTGTAAGTGTGGAGTGATTACACAGAGGAGTGCACCACAGAGGAGTTCCTCACCAGGAACATCCACAAGCGGACGCTGAGATCCTGATGAGGTGGAGGCGCTGCACTGGATATAGGTAGGACTCATGCACACTACCTCAGCGGCCTGTCTGGGTTGGCAATCCCCACACAACATCATGCGCGAGACTCAGAAGTCCTGTTGCCAGCAGGTGCACCACCAGACACTACACTGTAATGGGGACTGGTTAGACCACAGGGGCCAATGTGAGATTGGGTGGGTCAGGCTAGGCCAGAAAATCCGTTACATATATATATAGGTTATATATAGGTTAATATGTATAAATCTTTATTTAAATTTATTTTTATATATATATATATTCTAATACAGTCATGTGATCACCTTTCCTTATATGATTTTATAATGATGTTTTCTTTTGTCACAGCTCACGGGCTCGGTTTCAGTGTTGCCAGACTGGGTCCTTTGGCATTTAGGTGGATTAGTTATGGGGAGTTTTGGGGGGGGAAGGGGATGGGGCAGGACGTTTTATGCCCTGGAATTTGGTTGTGGACCTACTGGTGTCACAATGGGAATAAGTTCACATTATTTGCTCTCTGGTTGACCGGTCAACAACAGGAGTCATGATTCGCAGTTGTCTGCGGGCTCTCGACACAGCAACGGCCAGTCTGGCAACGGTTCAAGTTATGGTTATGGTGTGGGATAATAACACTTTGTTGTTAGTAATAAAAATGCTCTGGCCATTTTACTCCAGCACGTTGTCGTGTGTTTATTGGTTGTGTATAGCAAGAGGCGACATAAGGGGGCTTCCTTCAGTCATGCACTAGCATAATGGGCCCCCACAACAAAGGATTGTGAGGTTCTTCAGAGTATACAGACACAGCTCACTTCTGCTCTTGGCAGCATGTCTAGTGCTTATTAGAAGATTTCTGAGGATCTTGCGAACCATCCTGAGTCAGTGAGTTCCCTAATCCAGCTACAGAGGAAACAGGTTTATCTGCAGCATCCACAGCTCCAGCACAGCTCTGCCACCATGCTGTATCTCTTGCCATTATATTCTGTGTGGAATATAATTGCACGGCATAGTCCCCACCTGTGGCCCTAGGGACCCCGCGGATGTCACTGTACGTAAGGATTCTGCTCGATCCTTGCCGGGTTTTGCTGCGATTCGGGTTTTCCAAGCTGCCTGCTCTTTCTGCTCATTTTGGCCATTTTGGGTACTGGCCACCTGTATATAAGGCTGCAGTTCCCAGAGGGAGTTGCCGAACAAGGTTCTACGTTTGCAGTTCCTGTTGTCTACGCTGTCACACCTTACCCTTTTGTTTTGATTCCCCTGTTGCTGACTCCGGACCGTGACCCCGACCTTGCTGCTTTCTGCCTGCCCTGACCTTTTGCCTGTTCACTGGACTTTGCCCTACTGCCGCCAGCCCTGACCTCTGCCTGCTTACCGAATATGGATACTGTAACAGGTCTCTGTCCCAGGGGTCTGGTCGGTTAATTTGCATCTTTACCTCAGCCCTGTGGGTCCACTTCCTGATTGGACTGGGAAGTGGGTGTCAGCCCTTACAAAGGGATAGGTCTGTTTGATTTGTTTTTGCTGACATGAAACTGTAGGGTTTTGAAGCTACGGGATAAATAAATGCCACTGTTTCTTTCCCCAAACTACAGTAAGTCTCCATGGTTGTACCTTTGCACTCGTCCCCTACAGTGCCCTTTGTTCCCTTTGTTTGTGGAGTCAGCGACAGTAAAAGCAAGAAAATAAGCTTTGAGCAATTATTCTATGTCTTTGCACATACAGTACTTGTACATACTTATCCAATTATTTAATGAAGTATTGTAGTGTATATTTAGTTTTATGTTTATTTGTATGCCTTTTCAATGGACAAAAGTCCTATTAGGCACATTTGGCTAATAGGACTATTCCCATTACCATATGGGGTGTGGAGACTGTATACTCATGTTGGGGGTAGGGAGGGTGGGTGATAGTGGTAGTTGCCCTGGGGAGGGTGGTTAGGTCTCCCAGGGAATGGTGGCAGGATGAGTTAACCCCTTCATTACCCTAGCCACCAAGGTAGTGAAGGAGGGTAATTAATGTATTTTAATATTTGTAATGGGGTTTTTTTTTATTACTGGTTACCATTAATTGATCATGTGGTTATCTAAACCCCCCATTGAAAAGGCCTAGTTATCCACAATGATAATCAATGGTTTATGTGTAAATTGTATTTTGAATATTCTTGTTTTTTCTTTTTTTATGTGTATATTGTTTTAGTGAATGCCCCAAACCACATTTGGCTAATAGGAATCTTGGGCATTAGTCTAGTGGGAGGGGTGGTGGAGGGTAGATTTTTTGAGGGTAGAGGTAAGTTGCGCGGGGAGGTGGTTAGGCCTCCAAGGGAGGGTGGGGGTGGGTGGGGTTAATTCCTTCATTACCTTAGCAGTTAGGTATTGCATCCCACAAAGGTGGGAAGGAGGGGTAGGTGTCATGGGAGACCAGGTACTTATACCTTTATCCTGGGATCATATCATTAAGCAAAACTAAAATGTAAAAAATTTGCGTTTATTTCTTGGACACAGGCAAAAACACACTTACTGGTGTTTTGGGCTGAAAAGCTAAACTTCATTGACTGAAATAAATTCTTTAACAAGTATTGTATGTCTTTATTTTTATAGCGCCATTAATGTACATAGTGCTTCACAGTACTAATAAACAGGGTAATCAAATAATTAACAGATAATATAACAGATAATATAAATAACAGGTCATGGGATTAAGTGCTTAAGACATAAAAGTAACATTAAGGAAGGAGACTCCCTGCTCCGAGGAGCTTACAATCTAATTGGTAGGTAGGAAGAACATACAGAGACATTAGGAGGGCATTATGGTAAGTGCTCTGCAGGGGGCCAAGCTTTATGTATCATGTGTCTATTATTATCCACGGTGCTATTCATATGCTACTTTATGCAAGTGTGTCTTAAGGTGGGTCTTAAAGGTGGATAGAGAGGGTCCTAGTCGGGTATTGAGGGGAGGGGTATTCCAGAGGTGCGGGGCAGTCAGCGAAAAAGGTTTAAGGCGGGAGAGGGCTTAAGATACAAAGGGGGTAGAAAGAAGACATCCTTGAGAAGAACGTAAGAGTCTGGATGGTGCATAGCGAGAAATTAGGGATGAGATGTAAGGAGGGGCAGAAGAGTGTAAAGCTTTAAAAGTGAGGAGGAGAATTGAGTGTGAGATGCGGAATTTGATAGGAAGCCAGGAGAGGGATTTCAGGAGGGGAGACGCAGAGACAGATTTAGGAAAGAGCAGAGCGATTCTGGCAGAAGCGTTAAGGATAGATTGTAAAGGAGACAGGTGAGAGGCAGGAAGGCCAGACAGCAGGAGGTTACAGTAATCAAGACGGGAGAGAATGAGGGCCTGAGTCAGAGTTTTAGCAGTCGAACGGGCGTATCTTTATTACATTACGGAGGAAAAAGCAACAGGTTTTAGAAACGTTTTCAATGTGAGAGGATAATGTGAGAGTGGAGTCAAGTGTGACCCTAAGCAGCGTGCTTGGGCTACTGGGTGAATGATCGTACTTCCAACAGTAATGTGGAAGGAGGTAGTAGGGCCAGGTTTGGAAGGAAGTATAAGGAGCTCTGTTTTTGCCATGTTGAGTTTAACGCAGCGGAGGGCCATCCAGGATGATACAGCAAAGAGACATTCAGAAACTTTGGTTTATACAGCAGATGTAAGGTCGGGGGTTGAAAAGATAATTTGTGTGTCGTCAGCATAGAGGTGATATTTAAACTCAAGAGATGTTATTAGGTCACCTGAGAGAGTGTGTACAGAGAAAAGAGAAGAGGTCCCAGGACAGAGCCCTGAGGTACCCCACAGAGAGATCAGTAGAAGAGGAGGAGGTGTTAGCAGAAGAGACACTGAAATTACGATGGGAGAGGTAAAAGGAGATCCAGGATAGAGCTTTGTTCCGAATTCCAAGAGTATGGAGAATGTGAAGAAGAGGATGGTCCACAGTGTCAAATGCTGCATAGAGGTCGAGCAATATGAGCAGAGTGTAATGACCTCTGTCTTTGGCAGCATGGAGGTCATCTGTTATTTTTGTGAGTGCTGTTTCCGTGGAGTGAGCAGTGTGGAAGCCAGAATGTAGAGGGTCTAGGAAAGAATAGGTGTTGAGAAAATGGAGCAAGCGAGAGAATACAAGACGTTTCAAGGAGTTTAGAGGCAAAAGGCAGGAGGGAGACAGGTCGATAGTTAGAAAGACAGGTAGGGTCAAGCTTGCTGTTTTTGAGTAATGGTATAACTGTTGCATGTTTGAAGGAGGATGGAAAGGTACCAGAGTAGAGGGAGGAGTTAAAAATATGTGTGAGCGTAGGGATTATAGTAGGACCAAGAGGTTTTAGGAGATGGGAGGGAATGGGGTCAAGATAGCAAGTGGTAGAGGGAGACGAGGCGATCAACAGCGACACGTCCTCCTCTGAGACAGTGGAAAAGGAGTCAAGGAAGGCAGGAGGAGAGTTAGGAAGAGGTGTAGGATGGGAGGAAGAAACAGAGGGGATGTTCTGGCGTATGGATTGCACATTTTCCTTAAAATAGTCAGCAAAGTCCTGAGCTGAGATGGAGGAAGAAGAGGCAGCTGAGGGTGGTTTGAGTAGAGAGTCGGCATGGGTTAGACTTGTGCGTGTTGATTAGAGAAGAAAAGTAGGATTGTTTAGCTTGCGAGAGGGCAGAGTTGAAACGGGATAGCATTAATTTGTAGTGAAGGAAATCTGCGAGAGTATGAGATTTCCTCCAGAGGCGTTCAGAGGAACGAGTGGAGGAGTGCAGCAAGCGTGTGTGGGAATTTAGCCAGGGTCTGGGGTTAGAAGGACGAGGATGGCAGAGAGAAAGCGGGGCATGCAGATCAGGAGAGGAGGATAAGGCAGAGTTATAGTTCCTGACCAGGTTGTCAGGGTCTGTAGCAGAGCTGAGAGATGAGAGGGAGGAGCGTAAAGTGGACTCAAAGTCTGGTAGGTTAATAGAGCGCAGATTTCTGCAGAACCGAGGGGTAGATGGAGGTGGAGAAGGGGAGAAGCGAGATAGACAGAATGAGATGAGGTGATGGTCAGGTAGAGGAAAAGGGGAAATGGAGAAATCGGAGACAGAGAAGTTTTAGTGAAAACAAGGTCGAGGTAGTGGCCATCCTTTTGAGTGCTGGCTGCAGTCCACTGTTGAAGGCCAAAAGAAGAGGTTAGAGTGAGATAGCGGGAAGCCCATGGGAGAGAAGTGTCATCAATGTGGCAATTGAAGTCCCCAAGGAGAAGAACAGGGGAGTCTGAGGAGAGAAAGAAAGAGAGCCAGGATTCAAAGTGGGAGATAAAAGCAGAAGGGGAATGAGTAGAGGTAGGTGGGCGATAGATGACCGCTACGTGGACAGGGAGAGGAGAGAAGATCTGGACAGTGTGAGCCTCAAAGGAGGGAAAAGCAAGAGAGGGAGGACTAGAAAGGGTTCTGTAACAGCAGAGAGAGGAGAGCAGGAGTCACACACCTCCACCCCTGCCATCAGGGTGCAGTGTGGGAGAAAAAAAGGCCACCATAAGAGAGGGCAGCTTCCAGTGCAGAGTAAGACTGAGTGAGCCAGGACTCAGTTATAGCAAATAGGAGCAGAGAGTGAGAGAGAAAGAAGCCATCACAGAGAGGACCTTGTTAGAAAGGGGAGTGAGCATTCCAAAGGGCACAGAAGAAAGGGAGAGATGAGGTAGGTGGCAGGGGATGGGTGTAGAGGGAGAAAGGGGGTGGCCCGGTATTAAAGAGGTTGCACCCATATGGCCATCCCCTGACCTCACCGGGGAGACAAGGGGTTAACTGGACTGCGGTCCAGGGATGTGGTTTGCACCTTGTTATACCATGAAAATGTATGTTCCCCTGTTCCCATGTTTCATTATAATCCTGTATTTTAATGTTTTAAAGTGCATTTCTGTATCTCCAGTTCTGGAGGTCGCAGAGAGTTGATATTTGGCCAATGTGTGGAGTCACTGTAGGCATTAAGAACTGGCAAATTTCGACCCACTGAGCCCACCAGAATGGAACTTATTAATATGTGTAGATATTAAAGTATATGTATGGTATTTTGGATCTGCTCTGAAAAATGCAGACTCCATCTGCTATGCTAAATAGGTCAGGAAGGGCAGCCGGATGATTGAGCCTAAGTACTAATCAACAGATCAAGTACTAATCAACAAGACTCTGCCACTCTAATTGTTACCTGAGGGCGGAGAATCGTCAAACTGGAGTGGTTTGTAAGTGTTATATCTACACCTACAAACAATGCAGATACTTCATTTGGTAGATTGGTCGTCGCCCCTGATTTAATTATGGGGCTACCCATAAAGTCCCAGTACACATGGGCTAATTAGCTGGGGGGCATGGGTTAATCTGTGTCTCCACGTTAGGGATTGGATACAGATAATTGTTCACCAATAGTCTGTATTCAATGTTAAGAATATGGTTACACAGGTATATAAACTGTGTCAACCCTACAGTTTTTAGTTCTTCTTCTGATACCATCTTGAATGTCACCGGATTGCTGGAGAATTGCTAGCTGATACTGTACTTCTCCATCCCCCAACCCTAAGTAAGTGTTACCTTCTTGTCTGTTAATTGTACTATATTGCTGTGTTCACCTTATTTAAGGAATAAATATATTTTATTATATCTAAGCCTCGTTCAGTTCAACCCAGATATTTGGTGTTCATTATATCTTGTCATAAGCTACCGTGACAAGCTCTATAATTAACTGGTGGCAGCGGCGGGATTGAACTGAACCTGTATTACAGTGTACTGTAATTACCCTGTAATATAGTTGGGAACTCGAAGGGAATTGCGAGTTCCTGGGAATAAAGATATTGAACACACAGTAGTGCAACAGTTAACACAAGTTGTAACACCACCTCACTGCTGCGACCGTTAAACATGAGCGAGGCTGAAGGCTCATCCAACATGAGGACTCGAACTCAGCTGAAGGACAAGTGCCGTGAATATGGACTGCCCTATGAGAACCAGGAGGTCGCAGACATGGTTGATGCAATTGGTGACTATGAAGCCAGGCTTGCAGAGCCTCAGGATACGGCTCAGATTGCCCTTATACAGCCACCCAGAGATCCGGGAAGGAAACCAGTGCCGGGGCGGCGGAATCCCGGGGAGGGAATGAGTGCACCTCCCGGGAGCAGTGCAACAGGAGGGGTACTGGTTGCTGCGGCTACCAGTCCGTTCACCCCTGAAATGTTGGCACTGATTACTGTGTGGGGAGACAGAGGGACACCGGAGGAGCGGCTGCAGTTTATCACTATGGCAGTGAACAGACCCGCTTATTGCCCCCCTGTCGAACCCAACAACGATGAACTAAAACTGGATCAGCACAGTCTCACCAAGTTCGTGGAAGGTACTGATCAGATCGACAGTTTTCTAAAGAACTTTGAGACACAGTGTCGGCGGTACAAAGTTCTTCCGCAGCATAGGGTTGCACGTTTGGACCCCTTACAGTCCGGCTTGGCTAAGCAGACGATGATGGCGCTTCCAGATGAGTATTCTGATGACTATGACCACCTGAAAGAACTGTTATTGTTTCAGTACGGTTTTACCCCTGAAGCCTACTGGGGTAAATTCCGGCAGGAAGAGAGACAGCCCCAGGAGTCCTATGTTACCTACGTGACCCGCATGGCTTTGTACGGGATACGCTGGGTGGAGGGCTATGAGGCACGGACTTACCAATGCCTGCTGAACCTCATCTTTCAGGAGCAGCTCATGCAGCAGTGCCCGCCGCCGGTGAGGGCTTGGGTGTACGACAAGAAGCCCAAGACTTACCAGGAGGCGGCGAGGCTTGCAGGCGACTATGTGGCCAGCCGAGCCCTGATGACCGCCAAAACAGTAGCCAAGGCGGCGGTGGCGGCGGCACCGGCCAGAAAGTCTGCCAATACCCCCAATGGACTCAGAGGCCGCCTGCGGGCAGCAGTCCACCGAAGGCGGGGGAACTCCGGCACAAGCACCGGTGCTACAACTGCAACCGCACTGGTCACATCAGACCAGATTGCCCGGAACCCCTGCATTCCGGCGGACCCCATCAGGGCAACGCACCCCAGCTGTGAAGCCGGTAGCCCGCGGGCGGGTGGCTTCCACCACAGACTCCGGACCGGTCATGGAATCAACTCCCAGCGAGACGTCTCATGCAACGCCTGTCCCGGTTTCATCGGTGCCTACAGCCAGGAGTGGAGGACATCTCACCCCGGTCACAATCGGTGACCGGCAAGCAGTCGGCTTGCTGGATTCAGGAGCTGCAGTGACCCTGGTCCGACCTGATATGGTCCGGCCAGAGGAATTACTCCCAGGCCCTGGGATACAGATCACTGTGGCCGACAGAGAGCCACGTTTCTTGCAAGTGGCCAGGATCTTTTTGGATTGGGGGAGGGCCAGGGTGTGCGGGAGGTGGGGGTTTTACCCGGTTTGGATGCCGATGTTCTTCTTGGCAACGATCTGGGTCCGATGACCTGCCCCTACGACCGAGTGCCCAAACCCGCTGCAGTGGCAGAGGTTACCCGGAGCCAGACAGCGGCAATGGTGGCGGCGCCAGTCCCCAGTCTTTGGGACCAACGTTAGCAGAGGGCTCAGAGGAGCCCGGGGAGGTAAGCCAGGATCAGTTGCAACCACAGACTGACTTACTGTTCCCCTTCACCCTTCCCCATTCTCCGGACAATGACATGACTGGAGGGTGGCCAGAATTAGGAGCCCAGTTTAGGGAGGCAGTGAAGACAGACCCTACCCTGGCCGGCGTGAGACTTCGGACGTCCGAATCTCAGGCAGGGGAAGGCACTGAGCACTGCCTATGGTATAAGGGACTCCTGTATAGAGAAGAAGGGAACCCAGGGATAGAGGGGGGATTGACCGGTAAGCGACAGCTAGTAGTGCCCCAGGGGTACCGACAGCAATTGTTACGGGTAGCTCACTCTATTCCGTTAGCGGGACATCAGGGGGTCAACAGTATGCGAGTCCGGTTATTACAGCGTTACTACTGGCCGGGGGCATCTCGAGATGTGGGCACTTTCTGCCGCTCTTGTGATGCCTGCCAGCGAGTGGGAAAGGTGGGCGACCGTGTGAAGGCACCCCTGAAACCGATCCAATAATAGGGGAACCCTTCCAGAAAGTAGCGATGGATCTTGTAGGACCCCTTATGATTCCTAGCAGGTCAGGGAAGCGCTACCGGCTCACGGTGGTGGATTTTGCCACCCGGTACCCTGAGGCGGTAGCGCTTGGCACCATAGATGCCAAGACAGTGGCAGCAGCTTTGCTGAACATTTTTTCTAGGGTAGGTTTCCCTAGTGAGATCCTAACCGATCAGGGGTCGCAGTTCATGAGTGAACTGTTACATTGTCTCTGGGATGCATGCGGTGTACGGCACCGGCGCACTACCTCTTACCATCCCCAGACAAACGGATTATGTGAGGGGTTTAACATACCCTGAAGCAGATGCTTCGGACCTTTATAGAGGCGGAGGGGAAAGACTGGGAGATTCATTTACAGCACTTGCTGTTTGCCTACCGAGAGGTACCGCAGGAATCTACAAGCTTCTCCCCCTTCGAGCTATTATATGGCCGCAGGGCATGTGGACCTCTGGACCTATTCCGTGAGGGATGGGAAGGGGAGGCTACTGCTACTGATGCTTCAGTGATCCAGTAGATCTCTGAGACCAGTTAGAGATGCTCATGGGGGTGGCCCAGGACCACCTCAGGGCCGCTCAGACGAGGCAAAAGCAATGGTATGACCGGAATGCCCGTAACAGAGAATTCATCCCAGGACAGCAGGTGCTTGTTCTCAAACCCACTCGGGGGAACAAGTTGATGGCTGCCTGGACGGGACCGTACCCGGTTATCCGAAAGGTGAATGAGTGCAACTACGTTGTACAGGTAGAGTCTGAGAGGCACAAGACATATCACATTAACATGTTGAAAGAGTACAAAGCATCGAGTATGGGAGCAGTAATGGCCATTTGTAGCCCACTGCTGGAGGATCCGGCGAGCAATGCTCTGCCTGATCTCCTAGAGGAGGCTAGGCAGGGAAACACTGTAGCGCAGGTAGAGATTGGGGCACAGTTGAGTGCTAGGCAGAAGGGAGAAGCCAGGGACATGCTAGCTAAGTTTAGCGCCCTCTTCACTGACATGCCAGGGACCACACATCTCACAAAACACCCAGTGCACACAGGGGATCTACAGCCTCTGCATAAGCACGCTTATAGAGTGTCAGCAGAGGTCAAGACCAGTATGGAAAGGGAGATAGAGGAGATGCTGACCCTAGGGGTAATTACTCCGTCCCAGAGTCCTTGGGTAAGCCCGGTAGTTCTAGTCCCTAAGAAGGACAAGACCAACCGGTTTTGTGTGGACTACCGCTTGCTCAACGCTGGGACGGTGTCAGATGCCTACCCCATGCCCCGCATGGATGAGTTACTGGATGAACTCGCGGGGGCAAAGTATCTGACCACTATGGATTTGAGCAAAGGCTATTGGCAAATCCCACTGACCCTGGAGGCTACGGAGAAGTCAGCATTCATCACTCCAAGTGGCCTCTATGAGTTTTTGGTGATGCATTTGGGATGAAGAATGCCCCGGCTACCTTCCAACGCCTGGTCAATAGGTTACTGGAAGGGATGCAGAGCTATGTCAGGGCTTACTTAGATGACATTGCTGTCTTTAGTATTTATTTATTTATTTATAAAATATTTTACCAGGAAGTAATACATTGAGAGTTACCTCTCGTTTTCAAGTATGTCCTGGGCACAGAGTAAAACAAATAATACATGGTTACAAGTACAGTTACATAAATGAACAAGGTATACATTATATACAAGACATTGCGTGCACAGTTAAAGAAAATATATATTATGAGCGTATGAAACAGTTACAGACCAGATTAAAGTGTGACACAGCCTTAGATTTGAAAGAACTTAAGCTGGTGGTGGATATGAGAGTCTCTGGTAGGTTGTTCCAGTTTTGGGGTGCACGGACGGAGAAGGAGGAACGTCCGGATACTTCCTGGGACTCCTACTTAGGACATGTAGCTGCGGTGCTGGAAAGGATCAGGGAGGCAGGGCTTACCTTGAAACCCACTAAGTGTATGGTAGGGATGGCAGAGTTCCTGTACTTAGGGTACAGGGTGGGTGGAGGGCACCTCAAACCAGAGCCAGCCAAGGTAGAAGCCATAGTTCAGTGGCCTGTTCCAAAAACCAAGAAACATGTCATAGCATTTTTGGGCACCGCAGGGTACTATAGGACGTTTGTCCCACAGTACAGCGCCGTGGCCAAACCCCTGACTGATTTGACTAAGAAACAACTGCCTGTGCTTATCACCTGGACTCCTGCCTGTGAAACTGCTTTCCAGGCACTGAAAACTGCACTTGCTGGGGCCCCCATACTGGCTGCCCCAGACTATACCAAACATTTCCTCATACAGACTGATGCCTCGGACTATGGCATTGGGGCTGTGTTGAGCCAAGTGGGGGATGACGGTAGAGAGCACCCTGTTGTGTAGCTCAGCCGAAAACTACTCCCCAGAGAGGTGGCCTATGCCACCATTGAGAAAGAGTGCTTGGCCATTGTGTGGGCACTCAAAAAACTCCAGCCCTATGTGTATGGAAGGGCTTTCACGGTCCTCACAGACCACAATCCCCTGAGTTGGCTGCAGAGGGCATCAGGGGAGAATGCCAAGTTGCTAAGGTGGAGCTTGGCCTTACAAGAATTCGAGTTTACTATTCAGCACAAAAAGGGTAGTGAAAACAGCAATGCTGATGGACTTTCACGTCAGGACTATCCCTCTGAGACTGAGTTCATTAATGGTGCCAGCAATGCCCCACTCCCCGTCAGGGGAGGTGTAAAGGGAGAAAGGGGGTGGCCCTGTATTAAATTGGTTGTACCCCATATGGCCATCCCCTGACCTCACCAGGGAGACAAGGGGTTAACTGGGCTGCGGTCCAGGGATGTGGGTTGCACTTGTTATACCTTGTATGTTCCCCTGTTCCCATGTTTCATTATAATCCTGTATTTTAATGTTTTAAAGTGCATTTCTGTATCTCCAGTTCTGGAGGTCGCAGAGAGTTGATATTTGGCCAATGTGGGGAGTCACTGTAGGCATTAAGAACTTGCAAATTTCAACCCACTGAGCCCACCAGAATGGAACTTATTAATATGTGTAGATATTAAAGTATATATATGGTATTTTGGATCTGCTCTGAAAAATGCAGACTCCATCTGCTATGCTAAATAGGTCAGGAAGGGCAGCTGCATGATTGAGCCTAAGTACTAATCAACAGATCAAGTACTAATCAACAAGACTCTGCCACTCTAATTGTTACCTGAGGGCGGAGAATCATCAAACTGGAGTGGTTTGTAAGTGTTATGTCTACACCTACAAACAATGCAGATACTTCATTTGGTAGATTGGTCGTCGCCCCTGATTTAATTATGGAGTCCCAGTACACATGGGCTAATTAGCTGGGGGGCATGGGTTAATCTGTCTTTCCACGTTAGTATACTGTACTAGTATACTGTATTGTATATATAATATTACATAATATATAATATAATATAAAAATATAATATATTATATAGTATAATATAATATAGTATAATATAGAATCATATATATATTATATACACATAAACAACTTTGCAAAGAGTCGTAAGAGCGTTGAATAAGCCGTTTGGGCGTTGTAAAAATGAACATAGGTACAGTATGCATTGCATAGCGTTGGATAAGCCATTCGTTGTAAAACGAAGCGTTGTAAAACGAGGACTGCCTGTACACAATTGCGATATTAAGGAAAAATTTTTTTAGGGCAGAACATTTTACATAATGACTATGCTGTAATATTGTGTGTACAGTGAGATGGTAATGTTTTCTCTAATACATTTAATGGATATAAGTTATACATAATATCTTTCAAAACACAATGTGACATACAGTTAGGTCCGGAAATAATTGGACACTGATACAAGTTTTGTTATTTCGGTTGTGTACCAAAATAAATTCAAGTTACCGTTAAATAATGCACATGGACTTAAAGTGCAGTATATCAGCTTTAATTTGAGGGTATTCACATCCAAATTGGAGGAAAGGTTTAGGAACTACATCTCTTTAATATGTAGCCCCCTCTTTTTCAAGGGACCAAAAGTAATTGGACAATTGACTCAAAAGCTGTTTCATGGACAGGTGTGGGCTATTCCTTTGTTATTTCATCATCAATTACGCAGGTAAAAGGTCTGGAGTTGATTCCAGGTGTGGCATTCACATTTGGAAGCTGTTGCTGTGAACCCACAACATGCGGTCAAAGGAGCTCTGAATGCAAGTGAAACAGGGCATTCTTAGGCTGCAAAAAAAAGACAATCCATCAGAGAGATAGCAGGAACATTAGGAGTGGCCAAATCAACAGTTTGGTACATTCTGAGAAAAAAAGAACGCACGGGTGATCTCTTCAACACAAAAAGGCCTGGATGTCCACGGAAGACAACAGTGGTGGATGATCGTAGGATCCTTTCCATGGTAAAGAAAAACCCCTTCACAACATCCAGCCAAGTGAAGAACACTCTCCAGGAGGTAGGCATATCATTATCCAAGTCTACCATAAAGAGAAGACTTCCCGAGAGCAAATACAGAGGGTTCACCACAAGGTGCAAACCATTCATAAGCCTCAAGAATAGAAAGGCCAGATTAGACTTTGCCAAACAATATCTAAAAAAAGCCAGCCCAGTTCTGGAACAGCATTCTTTGGACAGATGAAACTAAGATCAACCTGTACCAGAATGATGGGAAGAAAAAAGTATGGAAAAGGCTTGGAACGGCTCATGATCCGAAGCATACCACATCATCTGTAAAACACGGTGGAGGCTGTGTGATGGCATGGGCATGTATGGCATGGGTCACTAGTGTTTATTGATGAAGTGACAGAAGACAAAAGCAGCCGGATGAATTCTGAAGTGTATAGGGATATATTGACTGCTCAGGTTCAGCCAAATTCAGCGAAGTTGAATGGACAGCACTTCACTTTACAGATGGACAGTGACCCAAAACATACTGCGAAAGCAATCCAGGAGTTTTTTAAGGCAAAGAAGTGGAATATTCTGCAAAGGCCGAGTCAATCACCTGTTCTCAACCCGATCGAGCATGCATTTCACTTGCAGAAGACAAAACTTAAGGCAGAAAGACACACGAACAAACAACAACTGAAGACAGCTGCAGTAAAGGCCTGGCAAAGCATCACAAAGGAAGAAACCCAGCGTTTGGTGATGTTCATGCGTTCCAGACTTCAAGCAGTCATTGCCTGCAAAGGTTTCTCAACAAAGTATTAAAAATTAACATTTTATTTATGATTGTGTTAATTTGTCCAATTACATTTGAGCCCCTGAAATAAAGGGACTGTGTATGAAAATGGTTGCAATTCCTAAATGTTTCATACTATATTTTTGTTCAACCCCTTGAATTAAAGCTGAAAGTCTGCACTTCTATTGCATCTCGGTTATTTCATTTCAAATCCATTGTGGTGGTGTACAGAGTCAAAATTATGAAAATTGTGTCAGTGTCCAATTATTTCCGGACCTAACTGTATATCATTATGTCTTATTGTTAATATGATATGTTACATTATTGGACATACGTCAGTAAATATGTATTGAGAGACTTAATAACATATTTTTTACTTACAGTATATTTGTACATTGCTTGTTGAGTACCCTTACATGCCAAACATATTTGTAAAAGAAAGATTTCATAACACTGCAGTCATTTAACAATTACATTTTGAGCTGAACATTTTCAGCCGAATACATAATAGCTCATTCCGTCAAAAGACGTTGCCTTGGAGTGATGCTGACATAGTTTTATTTATAGGTAATGTTGATGACTAAGCTAAGTTGTTCTCATAAAACATTTATGCTGAACTTTCTGCACAACAAAGTAAATTCAGTCACAAATCTCAAGGCACATGAAAATGGAGACTGAAAATAATACAATTCCATTGGGATTATTCTAATGCAAATTTGAGTCACCACCTATCATGAATTACATTTTCACATATCTAAGAACATTAATAATGCAAATTCAGGTTGTATTGTACTATTAAAGTAGTATACGTTTGTCAGTGCCTCTTCACATGAGGCATTTGCATCTATTCATTTGCCTTTCAATTATTAATTACAATTCGCAAAGCCATCTCTGAGACGGAGCATAGAATAATGCGTCCAAGTCTAACACTGTTACCATCAATCATCATACAGTACATCCCCTATGGCTCTTGCATTTGCTAACTCTTTCTCAATATGACAAAACATTGATTTCAACCCATAGATCCACCCTAATCAAGGATAGGCCCCTGCTTCGGCTACTCAATAGAGACATCCTGGACAAGCACCAAGGTCAAACCTCTACCCATGGGGAGCCATTCCTAACGCAAGCGTCTATCCCTGTCAGTTGTAAACCCTGGTTACCCTGCCATCAGGAGATGTTTTGTTGCTGCAATAAGACTGTTAGGTTTTTTTATATAGTCACTGGGGCCTTTTTGTCTAAAGCCACCTACTGCTGCCCTGGCTTGAATCCATGGGGTATTAGTGGGCAGCCTGTGACAGCACAACTGCACTCTTACCTGTCTGCAAGTGTATCCAGTAGCCATGGTGGTTTGGTTAACACACCTTAGTAATCCTGTAAACCCACTGTGAAGTCTGAGAGTCCCCCAGGTAGTCCAAGCTTTATAATGACTGCCCCCCAGCAGCTCTGGTGGTATATGTCTGACCACTAGGCTACAACGAGGGGCAAGGCAATTGAAAACTAAAGGTTTTGCTAAAAAAATTTTAATCATGTTTTGCTGTTTTAAAGGAGCAAGTCAGTTGCCCAACTTCTCTACCTGCATTTTAGACTGTTTTGCAAAATATGTATGCAAGTTGCATTTGGAACATGTTGCAAGCTATGAAGCAAACCAGAGATCACAAGAATACCAGTGTGTAATTAGCCGAGTGAAACTGAAGGAGGATGAGATTGCTAGATGGGTAGAGGCTACTCACTGCATTTTACTGTGGTGAGAGGTAGCATGAGTCCCGTTTGTGATCTGGAGAGGGCCGACTTAAGATATGTCCTGACTCGAGGCAGGAGATATACAATGTCTAGAGGGGCAACTCTCTCTACAGTATAAACCTTTTGTACCAGATGCCACAATCCGGGTGGCTCACTGCATGAATGGGCCATATGACACAGGTGCAGAGCCGCCGACAGGGGGGAGAGCCGGGACAACTGTCCTAGGACTGGCGGCTGTGGGGGACCTGGCTGGAGGTCTAGGACTTTCTGGTGTGGCCATCTTGCCATAGCTGATCAACCACCGTCATTTAGCCACCGCCAATCAGCCAGATGGTAAAGCTAGCCGTCAGCTATTTCACCGCAAAGGTAAGTCCCTAACCTTGGCCCCTTACCCAAAAATCCTCATCCCCTTACCCTAACCCATTAACCCCTTACCCTACAATCCCTAACTTTAACCCCTTACCCCACCCCATTAACCCCTTACTCTAAAACCCCTAACCCACAATCGGACTTGTTATCCTAAACCACTTAACCTTAACTCCTTACCCTTAAACCCCTAAAGTTAACTTCAAATACTATCACTAATCCCTGTAACCACTTACATACCTTCATTACATACCGGCGGCTAGCTGTCCCCTACAACTGATTGGTGGTGGCTACGGTCGGGTCCATCATCTGCATCTGAGTGCAGGGCCCTGCTCTCCCTTGCTGCCGCCTGGCCTTCACTGAGGCCCCACCTCGCACATGCCAGATGTAGATCTGCTCAGAAGTCGGCTTCAAATTCTGCATTTGCCCAGCACTGCACCGGAGGTCTCTCCCAAGGTAAGGGTGTGTGTGTGTAACACCCGGGGAGTCACGCCGCCCTCGGCATGCTCCCCACTCACCGGCACTTTTGCAAGTTCCCCCCGCGCCGCGCAATCAGCCTCCCTCCAGGCCGCCCGATCGCCATCACACTAAGGCGCGTTCGCGCACGCCAGCGTCCTCCAAATAGTGCCGGCTCTGGGCGCACACCCTGCCACTCGCTCGGGGGCATAGCCACACACGGATGCACGCTCCAGCCTCTTAAAGGCACAACTACCTGGACGGCACTGTGCAGTCAGGTGCAGGCACACTACTCTGTGCTTCCTAGCTCCACCCTAGGGAGCTCATCTGGACCTATCCCCTGTCGCAGCCTGGTTCATTCACACACCTCCACATTGCTGCCCTGCCATTGGACCCTCTCACCTACATATGCTCAACTGTGTCACTGGCTCTTTGGCTGAGCATAGAACCTGTTGCTGTTCTCACTACTCTCTGCCTCCCTAGTCTTGTCTTGTCTTTCAGTCTTGTGTACCGAACCGGCTTCCTCTAATGACTACTCCGAACCTCTGGCACCCGACCTTGGCTTACGGCAATGAAGATTATCCAAGGATAGCAGCGGAGCACAGCTGAAGGATGGGGTCAACATCAGCAATGAAAGGGTTAAAATTCTTCTTTATTGAAACATGGTGCAGAGGGGGAGACAGCAAAAACTCTAACGCGTTTCAGGCTATGCAGCCCTTTTTCAAAGAGTGAAATCGCGTCTCCACTACTCGCAGTTATGAAGGGGAAACCCGCCCACTTTTCCCAGAGATGCCGTGCGGTTTTCGCGCGAGTGCTATTAGCTCTCTCATTGGTCAGGATAGACCTCCAACTGGGAGCTGAATCAGAGAGGCATCTCTGGTAGCTGTAAATACCAGTTAGCCTTCTGATTGGTCAGAATTAGTCTCCAATCAGGATGCTGATTTGGAGATGCATCTTTGGTAGTTAGGGTTACCCGTTCAGCCGCGGGAGTGGGAGAAATAACAAAGGGTATGACATACAATTGTGAGTGACAACAGAAATATAAAAATAAAGATCAATGAAAACGCAATCAGTTTCCTCATTTGGATAGAATCAGGATATAGAATAGCCTAAGGCTTATTGTTAATAGACAGTGTCTGGTTATATCAGAAAAATATAATTACTTCTAGCCCCTAATTTATTTATAATCAATATACAGGGCAAAGAATTATTCATGATAATATTTAGTGATGAACAGTATGTTCCTATTTTTGTGCAGAGCAATAGATAAATGCTGGATCCATAGGGAATGAATACACAAATGCAGAGAGAAGGCAACAGGAGAAGATGGGAAAATAGATGAAACGGGAGGAAGGGGAGGGGGGGGTGGGGGGGGGGGAAGGGGGGGAGGGAGGGAACTGGAAAACAAGTGAAAAACGTGAGGGAACTGTAACACATGTAGATATGCCAAAGAACTTAAATCTATTAAGAATATATATACCAATCAGATTTATCGCATTGAGAAATTTCTTACATGTAACACCAACTTTGTGATATATCTACTCAACTGTCCCTGTGGGAGTAATTATGTGGGCCGAACAATAAGACCGCTAAAAGTCCGAATTAATGAACATATCAGGAGTATTAAGAAACGTGATGACAGATACCCGGTCGCACGCCACTTTAATCACTGCCCTCTGGGAACATTAAGATCTTTTACATATAGTGCTCTTGAGCACATTCAGACTCATGTCAGGGGAGGAAATAGAGAAGCTTTGCTTAATCGTAGAGAGATGTTCTGGATTTATGCCCTTGGGACAATGGCACCCAGGGGCATGAACCAGGACTGGGAATTAAAACATTTTCTTACTTGATTTGTTTATGCTCTATGTCTCATATGGATTATATCTACTACAATGATTTATTATAATGATTTATTGTTTTCATGCACAATATGTTTTTATCCCCCTTTTTTTCACGTTTTTCACTTGTTTTCCAGTTCCCTCCCCCCCCTCTTTCCCCCCCCTTTCCCCCCCCCCCTTTCCCCCCCCCTTTCCCCCCCCCTTTCCCCCCCCCCCGTGCCCCTTCCCCCCCCCCCCACCCCCCCTCCCCTTCCTCCCGTTTCATCTATTTTCCCATCTTCTCCTGTTGCCTTCTCTCTGCATTTGTGTATTCATTCCCTATTGATCCAGCATTTATCTATTGCTCTGCACAAAAATAGGAACATACTGTTCATCACTAAATATTATCATGAATAATTCTTTGCCCTGTATATTGATTATAAATAAATTAGGGGCTAGAAGTAATTATATTTTTCTGATATAACCAGACACTGTCTATTAACAATAAGCCTTAGGCTATTCTATATCCTGATTCTATGCAAATGAGGAAACTGATTGCGTTTTCATTGATCTTTATTTTTATATTTCTGTTGTCACTCACAATTGTATGTCATACCCTTTGTTATTTCTCCCACTCCCGCGGCTGAACGGGTAACCCTAACTACCAAAGATGCATCTCCAAATCAGCATCCTGATTGGAGACTAATTCTGACCACTCAGAAGGCTAACTGGTATTTACAGCTACCAGAGATGCCTCTCTGATTCAGCTCCCAGTTGGAGGTCTATCCTGACCAATGAGAGAGCTAATAGCACTCGCGCGAAAACCGCACGGCATCTCTGGGAAAAGTGGGCGGGGTTTCCCCTTCATAACTGCGAGTAGTGGAGACGCGATTTCACTCTTTGAAAAAGGGCTGCATAGCCTGAAACGCGTTAGAGTTTTTGCTGTCTCCCCCTCTGCACCATGTTTCAATAAAGAAGAATTTTAACCCTTTCATTGCTGATGTTGACCCCATCCTTCAGCTGTGCTCCGCTGCTATCCTTGGATAATCTTCATTATACTTACCTATTCAGCGTGATGCACGCACAAAATGGACCAAGGTTTCAATAAGAGTTTGATTCTCCCCACTCATGGATTCAGGGGGAGTTGCTGACCAGTAACAGTGCCGCAGGTAAGAGAGATTTTTTCTAGTCTGGTGAGGTGCTTTTCTAGCATTACAAATGTGTCCTCACTAAAGACAGATTACTCTTTTATACCACTCCCTGCTTTATGATGCACTGGGTCCAATACTCTTTATTACTCAATTAACATTGTCCTAACCTGTTTATTTACATTTTTGAGCAACCATTGTCATTGTACCCCATTTTGCTGAAGCACTGTTTATAAGGAACCTTTCCTTTACCTTCTACTTGGCTTACGGCAATACGACTACTCTGCTCTCTCCGCTCTCGACCTTGACTAACGGTAAAACGACTACGTTCCTCTCTCTAACCCCGGACTTGGCTAACAGTACCTATGACTACCCATACCTCTCCTGCCCCGGCCCGGATATCCAATACTACTCTACACTCAAGACGTGCCCCCGTGGCTGTGGGTGGCGTAATATCCATTCCCACCTCAGCACCGGGGTCCCGCCTAGTTTGTGGTGAGCACAGCGTGACAGTGTGAAATGAGGGGGGGGGGGCATTATGTGTATTGAGGGATGGGGTAGGTCATTATGTGTATTGGGGGATGGGGGGGGTTATCATGTGCATTGGGGAGGGGGTAATTATGTGTATTGGTGAAAGGGGGCTATGTGTATTGGGGAAGGGGGATATTCAGTGTGTTTGGGAGGTGGGAGATAGGGAGAAAGGCAGGGGAGATAAGTGGGGGGGAGAGAGAGAGGGTTAGAGAGGCAGGGTGAGAGAGATAGACAGAGAGCGACAGACAGAGAGAGACAGACCGAACAACAGAGATAAATGGGGGGGGGGGTAGAGGTGTGTATTGGGTAGGGGGGTTATGTGTATTTTGTGAGGGGGTTATTGGGTGTTTTGGGGGATAAGGGGATCGAGAGAGGGGGGGGACAGAGAAGTGTGGGGGAGAGAGAGAGATTTGGGTGGAGGGGGGAAAGAGGTATGTTTTGTGTATTGGGGATGGGGGTTTTGTATTGTATGTGTAACACCTCTCCCCCCTCCCCCCCTTAAGGGAGATTGGGCTGTTACGGGTGTATTTCGGTGTTGTGTCGGCTCAACTGTTGTCTGTCAAGAAGCCTGAGTTTCCGCGTTGGTATGGGGAAAGGCAAGGGAACGTCGTTTGGTTCAGCTCCTCCATCCTGTAGGGATCTGCCAGGGGCAGAGTGTGACCCCACAGGAACCCCTTTCAAGTAAGTTAGACAGGAGACATGGAATGTTGTACCATTTATTGGCAGGCCAGCAGATTCCACCTCCCGCACAAGAGAGGTACTTCATAACACCCTACAGATGAACACCTTCCCTCACATCATGTGGTCACTTTGTCCCTGACTAGGCCCCCCAAAGGCTTGAGACCCTTGGGGATAGTCGTCACCCCCCTCACCCCCTGATGGAGTGAGGTAGAACCACCTCGCTCACTATGGAGCAGGCTACGTCCTGGAATCTCTCTATAATTTGGGAAGGAAATATTGTATATACCTGGGGGAGGGGTTAGTAACTCGGCCCCAATACTGGGCAGGGCTAAGGGCGGAACAGGCATCAACCCATGGTGAGTGAAAAAAAGAAAAGTGCGCAACTAATGTTACATGTGAGGTGATAAATAATGAGGTAGAATACGTGACCTTAATTGAACAAATCAGAGCGTCTGCAGCTGCGGTGAAGGGAGGGCTCAGGAACCCCCTAAGGCTAACAGATAAAAACAGAAAAAACACAGCGCACAACGCTCATAGTGTATTAAAAATTATATTGACATAAACAATAAGTAAGGTGAGTATCGTGCGTACATCAAGGTGATGTTAAACAAGCAATTTCGGGATAATGTTACCCAAACACCACGTGGAAGCCGGATCAGATGTCCTCACATGGATATGGACGCTGGTGCCTCGGACACAGGTCCCTGCTTAGGTAAGTATGGAGTCTCTGAAAGTTCTTTCTCCCATAAACGAGTCAAACGTGTGCAGCTCTCCCATAGAATGCTGCTTCAAAGCGGAGCTCCACGCCAGCTAGAATCCTCTCTCTCCCCTCCGTTCAGACCCTTCCGGGTTGGTGACGTCACCGCGGGGTTCTCGCCGATATTGGCGCCGATTTCACTGGGTCAGCTCGCGTAATAGGACAGTACAGTTGAAGGCAATACTGTTAGTAGCTTTTCCAACGCGTTTCGAAACCCGTGGGTTTCTTCATCAGGGAATATACATAAGTGGTATTTGGAAGGTTTTAAATACCCCACGCCAGTACCTCATTGGCTCAGCTGACTAAATTCTCCACCAATGAGAGAGTGGCGGGGAGGAGTCAAAAGGCCCGGTTTGCACGCATCACTGGTTGTCAATGACAACATAACATAAACAAAATAAACTTTATTGACAATCAAAAATTACATAGTGCAAACGCGATCGGTGATTGTTTTAGAATCAATTTTAGATTGTTTCAAACAATTTTAGATTGTTTATGGGAGAAAGAACTTTCAGAGACTCCATACTTACCTAAGCAGGGACCTGTGTCCGAGGCACCACCGTCCATATCCATGTGAGGACATCTGATCCGGCTTCCACGTGGTGTTTGGGTAACATTATCCCGAAATTGCTTGTTTAACATCACCTTGATGTACGCACGATACTCACCTTACTTATTGTTTATGTCAATATAATTTTTAATACACCATGAACGTTGTGCGCTGTGTTTTTTCTGTTTTTATCAACCCATGGTGCTGACACCTATAACTACCACCCCGCCCCCCCCCCCCCCCCCAGACAAGCTTTAACGGCCACTAGCCTGCACCTGTCTATGGCTACATTCGGATACAATTAGTAGTGTGCTGCAGGACTCTCATGCTGGCTCACGAGGAAGGATTTAACCCTAACACTGCCTGCTCATACCAGGACTTATGTGACAGGGCCGGGAAACCCATAGCCACTGGCACTGTATTGGGTAAATTGGGTTATTGAGTGTATTGGGAGGAGGGGGAAAGATGGAGGTGGGGGGGGAGAAAGAGAGAGAGAGGGGGGGTATTGGGGAGAGGGAGTTATGTCTATTGGGGAAGAAGATAATTGGGAGAGGGGGATATTGAGTGTATTGGGGAGAGGGTTATTGAGTATATTGCGGTAGGGGGTTATTGAGTGTATTGGGGAGGTGGAGGAGAGAGAGAGGTGAAGGTGAAAGAGAGTTTGCGGCTTCAGCACTATCAGCGCACACAGGGAAGCTCCGACAACCATCTAATTCCCTGGCAATCCTTTCCTCACTTCCACCCACACTGAAGCTACCAGGGTGTGCAGAAGTGAGGAAGTGTTCATTTGCACCCAGTCTTAATCCCCACCTGTAACCCCAACCTTGTACCTCTGCTGCCTGCCTTGACCACTGCTTGTGACCCGACTTTGCACAGTTGCAGCCTGCCTTGATCACAACCTGTGACCCCGACTACTCTAATTCAGGAATCTGTCTCTCTGGTTCAGGTAGTGATTTAATATCCTACCTTAGCTCTGTGGGTCACTTCCTGTCTTGAGATGAGTATTGTTACATTATGCTCTAGCCAGACATGGATCCCACTGAGATAGGAAAGACTGTTTCCGCTCAAGGGAATCTTCTAGGAAACCATGAGAAACGCCTTTCAGATCAAGACCACTACTGCCAGACTGGATACCCTCCAGATTGCACCAATCCCGGCTGGCCCTGCACTCGTGGCTCCTCTTGCCCTTCGGGAACCCCATAAACCTTCCCCTCTACGTTATGGAGGAGATCCTGCAGCCTGCATGGGACTCTTAAAATCAGTGATTCATTCAGTTTGAGTTCCAGCTGTCAATGTTTGTTTCTCATCGGGCAAGGGTTGTCTACATCATCTCCCTGCTCTCCCACGAGTACCATGCATGGGCATTTCTGTTATAGAAGAGTGATGTTCCCCTGCTAAATGACTCTACTACCTTCATCCAGGCCTTTTGCAGGGTATTTGAAGCCCCTGGACGGGTATCCTCCACTTCGACGTCGCTTCTCTGGATCCCTCAGAGTACGCTCACCTTAGAGCAATAAGCTATTGAATTCCGGACCCCAGCTGCTGAGACGCGTTGGAATAACATGGATCTAGGGGCCATCTACTGGCTGAAGCCAGTCCGAGCATCTGAAGGATGAGATGACGTGCCAAGATGTTCTAAACGATTTGGAGGCTTTCATTGCTCTGTGTATACGCATAGTCCTGCATATTCGAGAACGTCAAAAGGAGCAAAAATTATCTCACAAAACTACCATATTTCTTACTGCTCCCCACTTCTAGTTCCCCTTGAGGGTAACTACAGATGAAAAATATCCCATGTAGTTAGCTGGTACGAGGTTGTACGAAGAGAAGAAGCACAGAAGACATGTCAATGCCTGGTAGAGGATGGCATAGCGCTGCCCAGGTTAGTAGATGAGAGGAGGAACTGGATGTGAAGTGACTGTGACGATGCTCATCTCTAACCCGGAGGTTGATCCACAGGACTTAGGCAGGATATGGGAACTGACATTAGGCCTAGGGACTGAGTCCTGATAGAAAAGAATATCCAGGTCACAAGCCAAGGTCAGGCAGGGTGCAGCAGCATAGTCGCAGTCACGGTTCAATGGTCAGGACAGGAGAGAGGCAAAAGGAGTCCAGGCAAAGGGTCAGCTAAGCATAACAGGATATGAGACGGGGTCCAGGAGCACAAGGGATAAGATACCTTGCTTAGGCACTTGCTGATAGGAAATGGCTTCCTTATAAAAGTCAGGAACAGGTGTAGCGGATTTCACGCTTCACCTAGTTTGTGGGTGGCGTTAAGCCACTTTGGCCATCTTGGGTGAGCGTGAAATGTCCTCAGATGTCGGCCATCTTGGTGGAGGCAAGGAGTTCAGGGATGTGTTGATGTGACCAGGAACGTCTGCGATGACCTTGACAGCAATGCTTTGCAGCCCTGGGGAGGGCAGCAGGCAGCATGCTTAGCCTAATAAGTATAAGGCAACCCAGTCAGGTACAAGGCAGTCAGGTAAAGCCCCATGCAAATCAGGCTTGGTGAGAGCAGTCATAAATGATCCAGAGCTGATCTGAAAGTGTGTTAAAGTGTGTGCAAGCATTCTGATTTTGCATACAGTAGCTCAGCTGAGATTAGTTAATCAGCCTCCTGCACCAAGGCAGACTGAAAGAGTCGGTACTCTCGCACAAGACAAATACGGCATAACCTTCCAATTGAAAGTAAATGTGGAGGGGACAAAAAAAACCAAGATTGTGTGCGCTGAAACGGTCACTGCCAATGTGCGGGGATACGACACCAAAAGTGTAGTGGTTCAAAGAGATGTGTTGTTAGCGCAAACTATAGCTGCTGGGTATACTCTAGGGTCACATGACCTGAACCATAAGCCTGATGCGTGAAGAGTAAATCCTAAACCCAAGCTAGCTAGATGTCACGGGAGACTCCTGTGGCGGGTAGGATCTCGGTGGCCAGAACAGCAGGAAGCGAAGTAGGGGTCACAAGCAGGGGTCTGAGGCAGGTGGCAGGTAGCGAAGTCAGGTAACAAGCAGGGGTCCGAGGCAGGCGGCAGGTAGCGAAGTCAGGTAACAAGCAGAGGTCGGCAACGAGGAGACTGGAACAGGACAGGCCGGGCAGGACAGGGCCGGGAGCAGGGACTGAAACCGGGGAGCAGGGACTGAGACCGGGGAGCAGGGACTGAGACCGGGGAGCAAGGGACAAACAGGGACAAGCCAGATTACTAGCAAGGGCCTTTACTGTGAACAGACTATAATACAGGTACAGATACATAAACAGATCAGGATCAAAGACAGAGGCATGTGATAGGAGTCTGACTTGAAGCAAAGGCAAAAGCAACAGACAGGAAGCAGAGCTATAAAGGACAGAGACAGGAGCAACAAGAAGACAGACAGGCAGACAGAGGAACCCAGAGGAAACAGAAGACAGCAGCACACCCAGTGGACAAAGAAGAACTATGGCTAGGCAGGAGGTCTAGGAGACCCTGACACTAGATAACAAACGTATGGTGGCTATGCAGTAAACCAAGAGTATAGGTAGAACAAGTTAAGTGTAGTGAAGTGTCCCAATTATGTAGAGGGGAATATATCACCCCCCCCCCCCCTCCTCCAGTGTGCGGGAGTAAATGTTCTGTAAAAGTAAATGTCCAGTCCAAAATAAATTTGTACTTTAAGCTGTGTGCTGCCCCAACACCACGGATCACCGTTCCTGGATTGGACAAAGAAAAAACACAAAAAACTGGGGCGCTTTAGCAAACGAACAATTGTCTCTCTTTCTGATTCCTCTAGGCTCTCTCCTTCCTTTCTGCTAATTCTCTCCTGACTTTCTGCACTTCTTAGTCTTTATGTCTCTCTTTGACATTTATTGCTTGCTTCCTCTATCCCCTCTCTCTTCTTTTCTGCTATCTATTTTCATCTGCACTTTTGTGTTTCATCCGTTCCCTCTCTCTCATTCCCTAAACATTCCCTTCCACAGACCTCGGCTTTTTCGGCTTGTGCTTCTCTGCAACATTGGGTAGTATCGCACCACTCTAATGTTGCACTGCACTATTTCTGATTGTATTTGGGTACCATTGCACATGTCTCAATGGCCCTTACACTCAAACTCTAGATTAAAAAAGCTCTATTAATTATAGGTTAATGAGTGGCAAACTCCAGTTCTCAAGAGCCACCAACAGGTAAAGTTTTAAGGGTATCCCTGCTGCAGCACAGGTGGCTCAATCAGTGGCTCATTCAATGCCCGAGCCACTGATTGAGCCACCTGTGCTGAAGCAAGGATATCCTTAAAACCTGACCTGTTGGTGGTCCTTGAGGGCTGGAATTGACCCCTCCTGGGTTAACTCAACCGAACGGGCTGAACTCCCATTGACTTGAATGAGAGTTAATGCCCATTTGGGTACGTTAACCAGTCATTGAGCTTGACAAATAACCGCCAACGTGTTCAGTGTTGATCAGATTTATTTTCCCTCGCTAGATTAACTCTCACTGTTTTCACAAATTAATCTCTTTACCAGGCCCCATCAGTCCACACCTTTATATCTGATTCCGGAACTACCCAATATATCTGTAGCTAATATACCTGTATTTTCGTTTACTAGTATGACCCCACTGTACAGATAGTAGCCTCTCTGTTTATATGAATGTATTCTTTGCTGATTTTGATACCTTTTGGGTAATCTCTGCTAAGTAGCTGGCACAAGAGCTTACGCCTATGTAAACATGTTAATATCTGGAAGGGATTTTTGGTAGAGGTGAAATCTAAGGGTGGGTGTACCTGCTGTGTGCAGAGGTTAATAAGAAAGCATCTGTAATTAGTTTATTATTGGATACACAATATAAATAAGTGTATTGCCAAAGAAAGGACTCACCAGGTCTTACAGAACCTAACTAAGAACAACACAGAATCACCATGAAAGTTCAATATACATTAAATTAAAGTGTACGTAGCTTTTGAAACCTCATAGGTCTCTTCTTCAAGTGTAATGTAAGGTTTGTAAAGTTTTGTACACTATAATTCTATGAAAAACTCTCATGAAGCTCTGTCCTAAATAGTATCACAATGTGCTGTTTAACATATATAGTGCTATGATATAATTCTGTCATAGAGCACTTGTGCTGGCATTAAATCCCCTTATTAGCTCATTTTTAAAATGTCGTTTTGTTGACTTATGAGTACATATAGTATAATCATGGTTATGTGTCCTTGTTTATTTTCCATTATATGATGCCTAGTGGGATTAATCTTAAACCACTACGCAGGATGATTCAAACCAATGCTGCAATTTTAAATGTGACGTTAGCTCAGAAATAATTGATGTACTGTACCTGTGAGCAGAGCTGTAGCTTGGAATCAAAAACACTTTCTGGATGTTTAGTTGGAAATGCCAAAAAAATCAATTAAAATAAAATTAGGTCCGTACATAGATGTGTTGCTATTTCACACATTATCTTCTGTTTATGACAATGGCACTGTATTGTAGTGTTTCTCCAGGATAACTAAACATTGTTTTGACAGCAGGAGGGTTACATTGTTGCCATTTGTCATTAGGTATCTGTAGTGTCCAAATGTAAATGATTCATCGGTTCTGCTTCTGGATCGATATCTCAATATTTCTCATTTCGCAATCTTCCACGTTTAAATAAGGTTTCTGCATAGCAGCAAAACACGGTTGAGTAAGGCTAAGGCCCCGCTCCCTCAGTCAGCGCGCCCGCACTGCATGCAGGCGGCGCGCTGAGAGGCAATTGACCGCTACCTGCGGTCTGTAGGGAGCGGGAGCCGGAGCGGGGGGGGGGGGGGCGTGGTTTGAATTCCCGGAGCCCCTCGCACTCTAAAGCCAGGCACAGAGGGAAGGACACACACAGGCACTCACACACACACACACACACACACCTGCACTCATACAAACACAGGCAAATACACACGGGGGTGAATCGGAAGGGGGGGGGGGATCTGAACAGGGGGGAATCGGAAGGGGGATCGGAGCAGAAGGGGGAAATCAGAACAGGGGGATCGGAGCAGAGGGGGGAATCGGACTGGCTGCTGGGATCCAATCCGTGACTCGCCGAAACCACAAGCTCCTTGTAGCTCCGGCTGGCTGACGCGTCACAGCACGCAGTCAGCCACGCCAGAAGGAGCCGGCGGGGGACATCCAGAATGGAGGCAAGCAGCTGGGGGCCCGCAGCCGCAGCGGGACCAAAGCCTAAGACATGGAGAGAATGCCTAGTGAGAGTTATTGTTAAGCAAGATAACCCACAAACAGATCAAATTAATCAAACAAAAGATAATCAAACACAGTCCCATCCGGATTGTCAGAAGAGTTTGTGCTGATACTTAGGCTTATTTCTAGCGCTGCAGGCACTCATACACCCTCCCTCACACACCCTCACTCATAGATCATCTCTCATACACCCTCACTCACACACCCTCACTCACACACCCTCACTCACACACCCTCACTCATAGACCATCTCTCATACACCCTCCCTCACACACCCTCACTCATAGATCATCTCTCATACACCCTCACTCACATACCCTCACTCACACACCCTCCTTCATACACCCTCACTCATAGACCATCTCTCATACACCATCTCTCAAACACCCTCCCTCACACAAAAAATACAAAAAAGTACAAAAAGAAGGAGCAGAGAGAGGACAAGATGTTAGGCAACAATCCACTTTTAACAACACATTTCACATTAACAAACTTACAATCAAGAGCTCCTGCATGTACGATAGGGACCCCACACCCGTCCGACGCTGCCACCACACAGACCTCCACATGATACACCGCGGATCACCGCCGAATACAGGAACCGGAAGTGAAGCCAGTGAGTGACTGGAGGATAGGGCTATCTCGCGAGAGTGCACAGCTTAGCTGGGGTGTGTACTCTATGCGTGAGTCCTAAAAAGACCGTCTAGGTTAGGGATTCCTCTAACAAACAGGTATCACACCCTGGATTGGACGTGTGAACCTTGCAAACCCTCTACGCATTTCGCGCTTATTAGCGCTTCATCAGGAGGTGATGGGGCATGTCGGGATGTAGCATTAAATAGGCTAACACCCCCTAATTACCCCTAATGCTAAAAACATGTATAAACATATTTAAAACATACTCTGATGGTAATATAAACAAAGAAACATTTAAAACATTTAAAACATACCATTTAAAACACTCTAAAACATTAATGGACATATATATTTAAAACCCATTCTAAGATCATAATCTATTAAAACATTAACAACATATTGTATATGCAATTCTATTGGCACCTACATACTCATTAAAACTGAACTAAATGATCCAAGTGATTGTCCTCAAAAAAATCTTTCTAACCTTACACCTCACCATAACCCTAAAATATGCGTTACAAGAAAAAAACATATAATTGAATGCTATTGATAGCCTCTCGATATCTAGATAGACCAAATTATTTAATATTCCTTTAAATGTTGTGTTATTTTTATTAATTTAAAAATCCCCAAAAAATCAAGTTATCTAAGAAAGGGGTTAAGCTCTATCATGTCATTTAATCCGTCTGGTATTTTATTTTTAGTGTGTAAATCCAATACTGTTCTCTCTGTAGCAGTTTAAGTTCCCTGTCACCCTTCCTAATATCCCTTGGTACCACCTCAAGGCCTCTAAACCGTACCCTTCCGGTACCCCCGTTGTGATATTCCAAAAAATGGTGTGCTAATTGTATATTTTCTGTCCCTGTTCTACAAGGCGTTAGGCATTTTTAATACCATTCACATGTTCACCGATTCGTACCTTTAAAGGTCGAATGGTCTTTCCCAACATAACACTTCTTATGTGGGCAATCAATAGCATAACCTATAAAATTTGTTTGACGTGATAAATTGCCTAATTGTATGTTGTAGCTCTGTATAATGATCTGCAAAAATCTGATCCTGTGACATGTATTTGCACATAACACATTTACCACAACGGTAATTCCCAATTGGTTTACTTAAAAAATTCCACTATTCGCAACCAAAATATAGACCCCTTTAAAGCACTGGGCGCCAAAATAAAGGAGCCGGCGGGGACATCCAGAACGGAGGCAAGCAGCAGGTGGCCCGCAGCGGACCAAAGCCTAAGACATGAGAGAATGCCTATCATACACCCTCCCTCACACACCCTCACTCATAGACAATCTCTCATACATCCTCACTCAGACACCCTCACTCACACACCCTCACTCACACACCCTCCTTCATACACCCTCACTCATAGACCATCCCTCATATACCCTCGCTCACACACCCTCATACACCATCCCTCATACACCATCTCTCATACACCATCCCTCATACACCATCTCTCATACACCATCTCACATACACCATCTCCTCATACACCATCCTCATACACCATCTCTCATACACCATCCTCTTACACATCCTCATACCATCCTCATACACCATCCCTCATACACCATCCCTCATACACCATCCCTCATACACCATCCTCATACACCATCCCTCATACACCATCCCTCATACACCATCCCTCATACCATCCCTCATACACCATCTCTCATACACATCCCTCATACACCATCTCTCATACACATCCCTCATACACCATCCCTCATACACCATCCCTCATACACCATCTCTCATACACCATCCCTATACACCATCCCTCATACACCATCCCTCTTACACCATCCCTCTTACACCATCCCTCTTACACCATCCCTCATACACCATCCCTCTTACA
>NC_134484.1:71091084-71123584 GCF_040206685.1 Ascaphus truei
GAGGGGGGTGATGGGAGGTGAAGGGAGGAGGGGGGGGTGACGGGAGGTGAAGGGAGGGGGGGTGAAGGGAGGGGGGGTGACGGGAGGTGAAGGGGGGGGTGACGGGAGGTGAAGGGGGGTGACGGGAGGTGAAGGGGGGTGTGACGGGAGGTGAAGGGAGGGGGAGTGATGGGAGGTGAAGGGAGGGGGGAGGGTGATGGGAGGTGAAGGGAGGGAGGTTGACGGGAGGTGAAGTGGGGTGACGGGAGGTGAAGGGGGGGGTGATGGGAGGTTAAGGGGGGTGATGGGAGATGAAGGGGGGGGGTGACGGGAGGTGAAGGGGTGTGACGGGCAGTGAAGGGAGGTGAAGGGGGGGTGACGGGAGGTGAAGGGGGGGGTGACGGGAGGTGAAGGGGGGGTGACGGGAGGTGAAGGGGGGGGTGACGGGAGGTGAAGGGGGGGGGTGATGGGAGGTGAAGGGGGGGTGACGGGAGGTGAAGGGGGGGTGATGGGAAGTGAAGGGGGGTGATGGGAGGTGAAGGGGGGTGACAGGAGGTGAAGGGGGAGGGGAAGTGGAAGGGGAGAGGAGAAGGGGGAGGGGAAGGGGGGAAGGGGGGGAAAGGGAAGGGGGGGAGGGGAAGGGGGGGAGGAAGGGAAGTGGGGGGGGAGGAAGGGAAGTGGGGTGGGTGCGGGAGGTGAGGGGGGGAGGTAAGTGACAATGTATCATGTGGCCGCTTGCTCCCCCTTCCCCCAGTGTCTGCCGGTCGTCTGTCCCCCCCCGCCCCCCCCCAAAACCTTCCGTCTGTCCCCTCCCCCCCAAAACCTTCCGTCTCCCCCGAAACCTTCCATCTGTCCCCCCCCGAAACCTTCCGTCTGCCCCCCCCCCCCACCCCCCGAAACGTCCCGCCTGTTGTGGGCCGCTCCCTCACCCGTCCGGCCACTCACTCACCCGTCCGGCCGCTCCCTCACCCATCCGGCTGCTCCCTCACCCATCCAGCCGCTCCCTCACTCACTCACCCGTCCGGCCGCTCCCTCACCCGTCCGGCCACTCCCTCACCCGTCCGGCCGCTCCCTCACCCATCCGGCCGCTCCCACGTGGATGTGAGGCGGGAGGCAGCGTGCTGTGTCCGCTCCCCCGCTGTGTCCCCGGGTCACTTGACTTGACTTCACCTTGACAAAGCGCCTATGCGAAACATCCGTCGGGGCTGCTACTAATCCCATGGGCACCTATGTGTAATTATATACACGTTTTCCAGGACAGACTGGGCCTTTCCTGTTTTCACTTATGGGCACTACATAGGGAGCATGTGTAGGAGCTTCTTTGAGAGATCACCATAACGCAAGTATTGTACTTTGTTAATGCCTATATATGGATCTCTCTTTTCCTGGTTATTTATTTCAGGGATATCACACTAACATTATCAGTGTTTTTGTGTGCTTAGAGTTCACTACATCTTGGACACTATTTGCCCTTTAAGTATACAGATTTTGTCATTACTGATTACAACTATCAGTCCCCACCTATCCATATGTCAAGTATCTGGTGGGTTGGTCTGTATATGTACAGCACGTGCTGTGCACTCGTTTGCAGTGACCCATAGTTACTGTGTGCTGATCTTGCACTATTTATGTTCTGGTTTACAATTTAATATAGTTTCCAATTGTAGAGTGGTCGTGGGAGGGGGGAGTTTGCTTAGGAACTCTCTTCCTCCTAGTAGGCTTAAGATCTATTTTTGATAGGCTTACCTGCCTCAGTCATCATGCTACCTTTTTAGGTTGATCACTTTATGCTTCAATCAGTTGTAGCTTAATTGCCTGTTTGGGTATTTTTAACACCCTGTGTTTTATTTTTGTACTATTAAAAAGTGTTTTTAGTATTATCATCATATCACATTATGGACATCTTAGCTCTAACCTTACAATATACTTTTACACTTACATCATGTGATTGAGTGCTGTTAAATAGGGTTTTTTTTCACTGATCCAATCACCCCATCTGGGACATTTGTTCTATCAGTTCTAAGTGTTACCTTTAAAGGTAAAAAGATCAGAGATTTATTTTTCCGTTTGAATATAATCTTCTCTCTAAACTCCCCAATCACACCATACTTAAACACTGGCCGGTCTTTCAAGCCGACCCAGTGATAGGGACCATGTGTAAAACTATACCGATGCTAGCATGCAGAAGAGGTAAAAATCTGGGAGACGCATTGGTTTAAAACCGATGACCAGGATAAATACGCCATTGAGCATTTTTTATGTTTTAATAAACCTGGCTGTTGCAAATGTAAGGGGTGCTCCGTATGTAACCTTCATTGTTGGGGAGACTTTTTGCCACCCTATTGATGGCCATAAATTATGCATCAACCACAAAATTACATGTAAGCCTACAATTTTTTTACTCAAATGCCCTTGCGGGCTGATATATGTTAGCAGAACAACATGGTCACCGAAGACCAGGTTCATTGAGCACTGCAGCAATAAGAAAAGGGTCGAAGACAATACTACTCTGTTGAAGCACTGTAAAGAGCACAGATGTAATGTCTCGTCCATGCGCTTTATGGGGATCGAACATCTTTCCCCCATGGGCAGAGACGGTGACATTGATAGGCTACTGCTGCAACGCGAGGCATATTAGATATTTACTCTGAAGAGCCTTAAGCCTCATTGACTTAATGATGACTTTGGTCAGGCCCCCCCCACCCCCCCTTTTTTGGTTTTGTTGCATATTACTTTTGGTTATATATCATTTTTCTTTGATTCGCTTTTGTTTTTAATTCCCTTGTATTTGTTACACTTTATTTTTTTGCATATATCACTGTGTTTCTTTAACCCCCCTTTTTTCCGAAATGTTTTCAGTGTTCTTCCTCCTCTTAGGAAGGGACACTTTGTCTAGTTTGGTTCTTTGTTATTACCTGTTTTTTTTCCTTTAGCACAGAACATGGCTTTGCCTCTGTTGAGGGGGCTGGGTGACTGGAAAGATTTCACCATGGTGATAACCCTCCCACTTGATGCCTCCCTGCAACCTCTGGAGCTCTGTGAGATGTATACCCTGTGATCGGCGCTTTGCTGTTGGGACGTCATCACGTTGCGGATCTGCGACGTGGCGTGCTTCATGACGTCACAAACTAGAGATGCTTTTTTTAACCTGGCGGTAGAACCAGGCACCAGGAGGGAGATGGGTGTGGGTAGATAATTATGGACACTACAGGCATACCCCGCTTTAACATATGCAATGGGACCGGAGCATATATGTAAAGTGAAAATGTACTTCAAGTGAAGCACTACCTTTTTCCACTTTACAATGCATGTACTGTACTGCAATCGTCATATATGTGCATAACTGATGTAAATAACGCATTTGTAACCAAAATAAATACAGTAGGCTTTATTCAAATAAAATGAATGGGAGCAAGCAAGGAGGTGAGAGGCGCGCACGCGGGTCAGAACTGTATAGCAGCTCTCTCTCTCCCTCTCCCTCCTTCTCTCTGTCAGTCACGCACTCTCTCTCACTCAGTCACACACACACACTTCCCCACACACACACTCAGTCACACACACACTCAGTCACACACACTCAGTCACACAGTCACACACAGTCACGCACACACAGTCACACACACACAGTCACACACACAAAGTCCCACACACACACTCAGTCACACACACTGTCACTCAGTCACACACTGTCACTCAGTCACACACACACACGCAGTCAGTCAAACACACACTCAGTCACACACACTCAGTCGCACACTGTCACTCAGTCACACACACACACACACACACACACACACACACACACACACACACTGTCACTCAGTCACACACACACACACACTCAGTCACACACACACACACAGTCACACAAACAAGCAAAGATTGCAGCAGAAGATCTTCTCTCCCCCCCCTCACCGTTGCTCAGTAGCTCCGTAGTTCACATGCAAAGTTTTCCAGCAGGCAAGAGCAAGCTCTGAGGAGGGAGGAGGAAGGAGGGGGGGAGAAGGAGGGAGGAGGAGGAGGAAAGCGGAGGGAGCAGAGCCAGGGGCTGCAGTGAGTGCGGGCGGAATCACTGGTTTAGCTACTGATTTATGGAGCTGGAGTGCAGGGGGAACGGAGACAGATGGGAGGGGGAGGGCAGAGGGAACGGGGAGATCGGGCTCACCATAATAGGGACAAGCATGAAGGAGGTTGCGGGATTGTGGAGGTGCGCACGCCGCCGCCGCCGCATGCGCCGCCCCCTGGTGTCCGTACTCGCGAAGCATGCGTACCTACACAGGGGTATGGTGCAACTAAAAATAAATGTACGTACTTGCGAGTGTACGTAAAGCGGGTGTACGTAAAATGGGATATGCCTGTATTTATACTTGTTATTTGTCAAATCAGTGTAACCCTGATGAAGGTGCTGTAACCGAAACATTGGCACTACTATGACTTCTTTAAGTCATTAAAAGTACCTTTTTTTGCTACTCATTGAATTAACTTACTTTTTGGTGTGCTTAACTATTTTTCTTCAAATCCTTTGAGGCCCGAGCCAGAGAGGTCAATTAACCCAGTGCTAATAATGTACAATTATTAAAATCAATAATGGCCATTTTATTCCCTGAGATTAACGCATATCCACAAAGCTAATTATATGCAAAATATTGCCATTGTTTAACTCATTAGCATAGGCTTAACGTCATGTTAAGTTAGCATAACCTTGCATTAACTTCAAATAACATGGCGTTAAGCATGTCTCAAAAAATGACTTCATCTGGCGCTTAGGACTTCAGTGAAAGAATTATGTATAATGACTTTCCCGGTATCAGCTTGCAAACATATCAATCAGGGTCTGCCTTTGGAGTAGTATTCTTCTCCGTCAGTGGCGTAACTACAATTTTGCGTCACCCTGAAAACATTTTGGTCACTCTCTCCCTCTCCTCTCTAACTCCCTCCCCCTCCTCCCTAACTCTCCCCCCTCCTCCTCTAAATCTCCCCACTCTTCCTCTCTAACTCTCCCACCCTTCTCTCTAACTCTCCCACCCTTTTCTCTAACTCTCCCACCCTTCTCTCTAACTCTCCCACCCTTTTCTCTAACTCTCCCACCCTTCTCTCTAAGGCGCTTAGGCACTGACCCGTGCTAAGGCACGCTGACGTCTGTCAGTGAGCCCCTGCAGCCGCAATGAAAGCAGCTTTAGCAGGGGCTCGCGCACGCGTCTGCAGGCGTGCGGAGGCGTACCACTTAAATGTTTTTATAGTTTTGGCGCTCACGGGAGCGAAGGGCCGGTCACGTGACCGGTTCGCCCAATGAGGGCGAACCAGCTCTGTGACATCACTGCCCCCCCCCCCGGACACGCCCCCGGACGGCACGCAAACTAAGGCCAGGGAAAGCACCTGCTTTCCCTCAGCCTCAGCGCGCCTCCGCATGGCTGCAGTTACCATGGACTCAGCCTAACTCTCCCGCCCTTCTCTCTAACTCTCGCACTATCCTCTCTAACTCACTCTCCCCCTCCTCTCTAACTCTCTCACTCTCCCCCTCCTCTCTAACTCTCTCACTCTCCCCCTCCTCTCTAACTCTCTCACTCTCCCCCTCCACCCTAAGTCTCTCACTCTACCTCTAATCTCTAACTCACTTTCTCCCCCCAAATCCCTAACTCTCTCACTCTCCCTCCAATCTAACTCTCTCGTGCTTCCCCCTCCTCTATAACTCGCTCACTCTCCTCCCTCCCTCCTCTTTAATTCCCCATTACTCTTTCTCGCTCTCTCCTCCCCTTCTTGTTAACTCTCACTTCTCCCCTCCTCTCTAACTCTCTCACTCCACCCCTGCTTTCTTAGGCCGAGTCCATAGACGGACAGGCCACGCTGAGCCGTGCCGATGCTCCGCGCTGAGCCCCTGCATCCTCAATGAGGATGCCTTGAGAGGGGGCTCACGCGAGCGTCCGCAGGCGTGCTGACGAGATGGAGTTTTCAGCCGAGCGCCAAGCTGTTTTTCAGCGCGCTGTCGGCTGAAAACCTCCAATCACAGCACAGCAGTGTCAACGTCACGGCGCCGTGACGTCGGCGCCGTGACGTCGACGTCATTGCGTCATGGGCGATTAGCCCAGAGACGTCACTGCCCCGCCTCCCACCACCTCCCCCCGCATCCCTATCGCGCCCGCTGGGTCGCCTGTATGTGCATGGAATCGCACAGCTTCAGCAGGCGAGCCTCAGCGTCAGCGCTGTTCAGCACGCCTCCCCCCCTCTATGGCCTGGGCCTTACGCTCTCACTTTTCCCCTCTCCTCTCTAACACTCACACTCAATTCTCCATTACCCTCTCTCACTCTCCTTTCCTCCTCTCTAAATCTCTCATTCCTCCCTCTCTAACTCTCCCTCTCCTCGCTAACTCTCACACTATATTCCCTCTCTTCTCTTACTTCGCCCTCCTCTCAAACTATATATTGTCTCACACTCAACCCCCCTCTGCTCCTCACTCTCAATCCCCCTCACTTTCACTCTTTCCCACCCTTGCCTAGTGGGCAATCTGGGACGGGCCGAGGCCACGGGTCCTGTGTCAGAGTAAAGCTGGGGCCACGCGGGCGGATGAAGAAGTTGTACCCAATTTCTGGCACCGACCGGGTGACGGGTACACCGGCAAGGGGGAGGGAGGGCCTGGTATGAGGGCCCTGCAGCAAACACAGACCACGGCAGCTTGACACAGACATTGGGCTGACCTCTGACCATGCCCAACTTCCAGTAATGTCAGCCGGGCCGTCCTCTCTGCTCTCGGGCTCTCCTGCATTGCAGGGCTTAGCAGTAGTGTAAATTACACCCCTGTTCTCTGTGGATCACATGGGATGATTACATGGTGTAACACCTCCGGGGATAAATACACATAATTTGATGTGTGAGTAACAAATCAGTATGGGTACTAATCCCACATAAATATCATGGATACGGATATTTTATATATTTGCTAGGGGGAGGAAATTAGCTTGTATATTACCTCAACTTGAAAAACGCCAATAGGCGCTAGTTAGATAATTAACTCACTAATAAGCAAACAATATGTGGAAAACATACAATTTAATCAAAAATGTAAAAAAAAATGGTTCTTCTTGACATCTTGAAGACACTTTAAAATCAGAATCCTACTCACGAGATACCGCTAGTACACGAGCAGGTTGAAGAAAGGAGTTGTAGTTGAATAGTTTGGTCCCGACTGGTCTGCTCTATCCTCTGCAGACGCGCTGCTCTGTGTCCTTGTCTCACCTCGCTGATCGCGTGCACGGACCGACCTCTTTGGATGACATCACAGGCTTTCAACCTGCAGCTTGGGGAACTCCACTAACGTCTCCTGCAATAACCCTACGGTTTTCATGACGGGGTGTCACTTCCTCAGGGATTTCAATGATGTGGAGACCTGTGGCTTGCCTTTAAATAGTCTTGGGACTTAACCCTATATATTAATTTATAATACACACTTAAAACCTTTCATGTAGTTCCTTAATTCGACTTTGGTAAATACTCTACTTATTTTGGAATATCAACTTAGCATTGACATATTCATACATTTGTAAACACAGGAGTACAAATCCAAAATTAAACATAACGATTAAATTACCTTGCAAAGCAGACTAGAAGAGCAAGTGTACAACATCAGAAGAGGCTTGATCACATATAGGGGGCAGTGGATATTCACAGTTGAGTGCAAATAGCCGCACGGCTATTCACAGTTGAGTGCAAATAGCCGCACGGCTATTATTTATTTATTTATTTATTTATTTATAAAATATTTTACCAGGAAGTAATACATTGAGAGTTACCTCTCGTTTTCAAGTATGTCCTGGGCACAGAGTAAAACAAATAATACATGGTTACAAATACAGTTACATAAATGAACAGGGTATACATTATATACAAGACATTGCGTGCACAGTTAAAGATAATATATATTATGAGCGTATGAAACAGTTACAGACCAGATTAAAATGTGAGACAGCCTTAGATTTGAAAGAACTTAAACTGGTGGTGGATGTGAGAGTCTCTGGTAGGTTGTTCCAGTTTTGAGGTGCACGGTAGGAGAAGGAGGAATGTCCGGATACTTTGTTGAGCCTTGGGACCATGAACAGTCTTTTGGAGTGCAAATAGCCGCACGGCTATTCAGAGTTGAGTGCAAATAGCCGCACGGCTATTCGCACTCAGTAGGAAATAAAATGGAAAAAAAATAAACGTCCCAGCCAGGAATCGAACCCTTGTCCACTCTGTTAATGGCCTGGAGCAGCGTTTCCCAAACATTTTTTTCTGTGACCCGGTTATTTTTGAACTTCTCCTTCGTGACCCACTAAAAATAAAACAGTTATGAATGTCCATACAGATTTCATATATTCTCCCAATCCCCTCTATTCTCTCTCTCCCCCCTCCCTATTCTCTCTCTCCCCCCTCCCTATTCTCTCTCTCCCCCCTCCCTATTCTCTCTCTCCCCCCTCCCTATTCTCTCTCTCCCCCCTCCCTATTCTCTCTCTCCCCCCTCCCTATTCTCTCTCTCCCCCCTCCCTATTCTCTCTCTCCCCCCTCCCTATTCTCTCTCTCCCCCCTCCCTATTCTCTCTCTCCCCCCTCCCCACTCTCTCTCTGACCTGCACAGACGCACACAGTCACTGACCTACAGACATCCACACAGTTAGACCTGAACAGACACAGCCACTGCTGGCCTGCACAGACACACACAGACACACACACTCTGTCCTATACACACACACACACACACACACACACACACACACACACACACACACACTCCGCTATACAGACACAGACACACAGACACACACACTCTGTCCTATACACACACACACACACACACACACACACACACACACACACACACACACACTCTGTCCTATACACACACACACACACACACACACACACACACACACACACACACACACACACACACACACACACACACACACACACACACACACACACACACACTCTGTCCTATACACACACAGATCAGACACACACACACACACACACTCCGCTATACAGACACAGACACACAGATCAGACACACACACACACACACACTCCGCTATACAGACACAGACACACAGATCAGACACACACACACACACACACTCCGCTATACAGACACAGACACACAGATCAGACACACACACACACACACACTCCGCTATACAGACACAGACACACAGATCAGACACACACACACACACACACTCCGCTATACAGACACAGACACACAGATCAGACACACACACACACACACACTCCGCTATACAGACACAGACACACAGATCAGACACACACACACACACACACTCCGCTATACAGACACAGACACACAGATCAGACACACACACACACACACACTCCGCTATACAGACACAGACACACAGATCAGACACACACACACACACACACTCCGCTATACAGACACAGACACACAGACACACACACAGATCAGATACACACACACACACACACACACACACACACACACTCCGCTATACAGACACAGACACACAGACACACACAGATCAGATACACACACACACACACACACTCCGCTATACAGACACAGACACACAGACACACACACAGATCAGATACACACACACACACACACACACACTCCGCTATACAGACACAGACACACAGACACACACACAGATCAGATACACACACACACACACACACACACACACACTCCGCTATACAGACACAGACACACAGACACACACACAGATCAGATACACACACACACACACACACACACACACTCCGCTATACAGACACAGACACACAGACACACACAGATCAGATACACACACAGATCAGACACACACACACACACACACACACACACACACACACACACACACACACACACACACACACACACACACACACACACACACACACACACACACACACTGGATTACAGAGGCTGCGACGGATGTGACTGACTGGAGGGGGAAGGGGGAGAGAGGAAAGGCCATGATCTGAGCAGGGGGCTCCCCGCCTCCCCAAGCCCGCCAGCGACCGCGCAGCCACCACTGCGCCATCTCCTGCCCCCATCTCCCGCATCAAGGGGACCGGGGGAAGGGAGCGCCAGGCAGCACAAGTACAACACCCTCCCCCCCCCCCCCTGGCGGGTGCACCCCGCTACCACTTCCTACCTACATCAGGGCATCGTGTCCTGTGGGCGGTGGAGCATGTCACTGGTGTGTCCTGTGGGTGGGAGAGCATGATGTTGGCAGCCTGAACCACTTCAGCACCGTCCCGCACATCACGTCGGGCCGCCACAAGGAGAGGGGGGGAGGGGGGGGAGGGACACCGCGCAGCCAGCCTCACTGCGACCCGGAAATTTTGATTCCGTGACCCGCTGCCGGGTTGCGACCCACCATTTGGGAAACGCTGGCCTGGAGCATTACCACTGAGCTATAACACTTTCTGATGCTTTCGAGTGAATAAAGGCATAGTAGCCTATTGACAGTACAGTGTTCATAACAGCTTGGCTATTCTCACTCAGTTAAGTTGAGTGCAAATAGCCGCACGGCTATTCGCACTCAGTAGGAAATAAAATGGGAAAAAAATGGAAAAAAAATAAACATCCCAGCCAGGAATTGAACCCTAGTCCACTCTGTTAATGGTCTGGAGCATAACCACTGAGCTATAAGACTTTCTGAAACTTTGGTAGTGAGTAAAGGCATAGAAGCCTATTGACATTACAGTGTTCATAGCACCTCGGCTATTCGCACTCAGTAGGAAATTAAATGGAAAAAAAAGACAGAACACTCCCCTATTGACATTCTATACCCCCTGCATCTGTAATCAGCGCGGCTTTAGGCTGAGTCCCCAGTCAGCACTGTGGCACGCGCCCGGCGGGGGGGCGGTGCATGCACAGGGCTAGACCGCGATCTGCGGTCTGAGGGGAGAGAGAACATTTGCGACGGGAGGGGGCATGGCAGTAGGTTTGCGGGGCGTGGCCATGATGTCCCGCGGCTGGTTTGCCCTCTTTGGCTGAACCGCCGGCGGGGCGTGGCCACGCCTTCATCGCAAATGCCAATCTCAAACTCCCCTGCCTGCCTGAAAACCTGTCGCGCACCGCTGGGGAAAGGTGCGCGACAAGGTAGGAACTGGGTGGGCGGGGCTTGATCGCACAGACGTGCGCTGTAGTAGTTAGTGGGACCGCATCCTTAGGAGCCGCTTCCGCATACGTGCGGAGGCGTGTGGAAATGCAGGCGACAGTCAAGTTTAAATATACGCGCTGAGGGGAGCGGAGGAGCGGTCACGTGACAGCAAACATCCAATAAGGATGAGGGACTAGCCCCGCTTCCCGCCCCACCTCCGCCACACCCTCGCCCCACCCCCAAAGCGCGCTCACTGCCTCACCTGTCAGGCCACAAAAACGCACCAGCTTCTGCAGGCGAGTCAAAGCAGGAGCGCGGCCCAAGTCCTTAGGCCTCGGGCATGGTCATCGCTTAGGCGCTGACCCATGCTGAGGCGCGCTGCTGCTCGGCACTGAGCCCCTGCAGCCGCAATGAGAGCGGCTTTAGCAGGGGCTCGCGCACGCTTCCGCACGCCTATGGAAGCGTGTCTTAAGAAATCTTTCGTTTCTTAGCTTGCATGGCCGGTCACGTGAGCGGTCGCCGAATGAGGGAGAACCAGCTCCGTGACTTCATGGCCACACCCCCGCAAACCTACCACCATGCCCCCTTCCGTCGCAAATGTTCTCTCTCCCCTCAGACCGCAGATCGCGGTGAAGCCCTGTGCATGCACCGCCCCCCCGCCGGGCGCGTGCTGGGGACTCAGCCTAAAGCCGCGCTGATTACAGATGCAGGGGGTATAGAATGTCAATAGGGGAGTGTTCTGTCTTTTTTTTCCATTTCATTTTGTACTGAGTGCGCATAGCCGTGCGGCTATTTGCACTCAACTTAACTGAGTGCGAATAGCCGAGCTGCTATGAATACTGCAAAGTCAATAGAGGAGTGCTCTGTGTACCTTCTATACCTTTATTGACTCAAAAGCATCAGAAAGTCTTATAGCTCAATTGGTAATGCTACAGCCTATTAACAGAGTGGACGAGGGTTCGATTCCTGGCTGGGATGTTTAAAAAATGAAACGCCAGGGTTTTTAAATCTCCATTTTTTCAAGCGTTGCTATCACGGTATGCAGAAAGCCCTGAATACCTGTGATAGCAACATTTGCAAAAACGGTGAGTAGCCGGCGGAGTGATGATCATCTCTCTGAAAAGGGCTCACCCGGCAATTTCTTTCAGCTGCAGAGAGAGCCGACTCTCCCTGTACAAATCTCGCCCGAAATGGATGTATTTTAATTTACATTTTATTACTAGTGTAGATGAGCAGGGGGTCTCCTGAGCTGAATCGCTTTGATTTACAGGCCCTGGTATGGGGCATCGGTGTCAGTATCACCACCATTTTAAAATCATCCGCATCACGTGACCGGGCCTCACTTTCTTGTGTGCACCTGTAAAAGCCGCAATCTGCGGTCTAAGGGTAGCAATGGGACGTGCGGGGGCGTGGCCATGAGGTGGGCATTGCCAGGAGGGGGCGTAACCATGAGGGGGCGTGGTCATGACAGGGGAGGGGGGGGGGCACGGCTTTGGAGAATGCAGTTACAATCTTTTTTGCAAAGTCTCTAGACTCAATTCAAATGGATGGGGACTCCCTGAGATGCTGGAGTGTGTTCATTACATATTATATAGGATCGCTAATGCCATCTCCTTCGTGAGTTCCATTCCCAGCATATTTAGTATGGATCCGTGTGAGCTAATCAAGACGGGACTCATCATATGAAAAAGTAAAGTGATGTGTAGACTGCAACAGATGATCACTTTGTAAAAATAAAGGGGTCTTGTTTAAAAAAGCAGCAAACACGTATCTTAAAGTTACCCAAAAGCCAAACTCTCCTTGTTCTGGACATAATGGTACTGAAAGGTGCAACAGGTTTAGGGTTGCACTAGGCACAATGTCTGCTTCAACTTTAGAGACCGGTTTATTCACCACCTACAGTACCTTTCTGACTGTTGAGGACTCATCGTACCATCAGCAAAATGCAATTTCATAAATGCAAACAACCCACTTGGTAACCAAGAGTTAAGCAACATGCCAGTATAGATATGCCCGTCGTGCAAAGAGAAGTCCTTTCAAGGAACGGTCTCAGGGATAGATATCTGCACTACCAGTGGTTGCTAGTCAACCATGTGACTGCGTCGCCACACGAAAAGACAAAACGTTTGTCTTTCAGCGCCATCGCGGTTTGTGCGCCCACCTGGGGCCTGCCCCATAGAGGGCTGTGCTTTGTGTGTGATGCACACGCCGTCGCACGTGCAGCCGCGGCCACCAGGGATGAAGACTAAGAGCTTCTACGGTCACTCACTGATCTTTAGACCACACGGTCCATTTAATGGTGTCCATTATATTTTTATTTTGATACATGTTTCTGCTGTGACAAGTTGAAAATAATCAACAATGTTCCATGTGATAGAAGAGGAATGGGCAGATTTTGCTTAAGGAACGGTTACTCATCACACAAAGTATTAACAGTGTTTGTTTTTTGAATGTGTGAAAGACATGGCATGAAGGCCACATCTTACTGAGATGCTCAGCAAATCCCTTTATCCAGCACTCAGAATGAAAAGTAATTGGTAATCCCATCTTCATTGCCACCTTCGCCATAAAAGAATTGTAGATCTAACTAAAGCCCTTGTTTGTTCTCACATCACAGGTTAGACACCAACGGCTGCCACACTGGTAACTCTCAGCAATGAAGGGCTGACAATAAAATATTTAATTCAATTTTTGCTCAATCAAATCACAGCATTGAATTACTTACTCAGTCAAATCAAAGAACCTCTACAATAAATACCTGTGTGTGCGTTAGAAAGGACAGTCTAAATCAAGGAAGGATGCCCAGACAGCACATCATTTTCTTGTGTGGCATAACTGAAACCTAGCTGCATAATGCACATTATTTTTCATTATTCGAATTGCTGATCTCTTTTGTAGGCGAATAGCTGATTGATTTTAATATGCACATAGTAAGATGTCTCCATTGATAATTCCAGTGTCGAAACTCTGCCTTTTGCATGTTTCATTTGATGAAAAATCTTTGACTGAGTTACGGTCTTTCAAACTCGTTTAAATGAAAGAAAACATCCCAACAAAGTTGGTTAGCAGCAACATTTACACTGTGACAACAACTTGCAGAATTGTGACAACAACATTTACATTTTAACAACTTTGCAATAACTTTTAAAGGAAATGTACAGAAACCTTTAAAATGTTCTGAATCCCTTTGAGAAAGTGTCAAGGTGAAAAAAAGGTTATACACAGCCAGCCCTGGCATGAATATGTGCTGTGCTTCTATGATTCTCAAAGTCTCCCTGTATTGACATGAACCTATTGTTCACCAACAGTGGATTTGTAATCCCAATAGTCTATGTTTTGCTTAAAGTGTGGCATAACTGTAGGATACAGTCCTTATTCAGATTTGTGAACTTGCTGGAAACAATATTGTTTACATTTAATAAGAATTATTATCATCCTAGAAATGGAGATAGTGGCTCTTATTAAATGATATAATCCCTTACAGATGAAGATGTGTCTGGATGATCTGCAGACCACCAAGTTTACTCATTTATATTTGAATAAGCTGAAAATGTTTAAAGGCTTTAAAAAAAAAATAGGGAATGCAAGAACTCATTTTAATAAGGATTATATCTGGCGGATTTACATGAACTGTGATGGATTGGGAAAATGACAACTCTGAAACATGATGAAGGTCAGTAAACAGATCTGATCTTACCTCACGCTCAGTTATGAGTTTCATAAATGTGAATGACAGCAAACATTGCCATCACCCTAAGTGATAAGTTTTGCATGATTGCCAGGCTGCTGAAGGATCTTTCTGCCATCTCATCTACTGTGCATGGGGGTTGCCTGTATGGCCTACATCTCAAGGGTCAAAATGACGTCATCAGAAATGTGAACATACAGTAGGTGGCAGTGACTGTAAGTAGGTCTGCAAGAGCAACCATGCAAGTGGCCCATTTTTAAATACTGTCACCCGGTAAGAACACTGAAACCTGAACACTTAGGCTGTGTCCATAGAAGCACGACAGCGCTCCTCCGCGCTGACGCTGAGGCTCGCCTGCTCAATCAGGAGCGATTGTATGGACTTGCAGGCGAGCCAGCGTGCGCGATCGGGAGGCGGAGCACTGATGTCATAGGGCCAATAGCCTGCGAAGCGCCGACGTCAACGTCACGGCACCAACGTCATGGCGCCGACGTCATGGCGCTGCTTCGCTCCGATTGGGTGTTTCAGCCGACAGCGCGCTTGGATATAATTTTTGATGTCGGCTGAAAATCCTTACGCCTCAGCACGCCTGCGGACGCTCGCGGAAGCCCCCTCTCAAGACATCCTCATTGAGGATGACGGAGCTCATCGCGGAGCGTCCGCACGGCTCAGCGATGTCGGTCCTTCTATGGACTCAGCCTTACGTGTGAGTGCATGCATGCGTGCGTGTAGTGCCAGATTACCCATAGGCACACTTGGCACGTGCCTAGGTTGACCGTTACATAGTCAGTATTATGGAAAAAATAAATAAAATTAATAAATACGTAAAAATAACATGTTTTTTCATATTCTAAGGAATTCAAATACAGTAATTAATACAATAATTGCGGCATATAATTTCGATGTCTGATTCAACAGGTCCAGGTCATTTGGTCCGTTCCCTACGTCTCTGTTACACGAAGCCCCCTCCTGTACAGTACAGGTTTGTAACTATTTGCTTACATGCTGCAGCCAGCACATCATACTGTATGTTGTCACGCGGTCACACCGCCCACCTGGCTCTCGCTCGCTGTCACTTCCGTCTGGACCTTCATGTAGGTACGTTTTTTATTTCATTTTGTTTTATTTTCATTTAGTGATCGTCAGCTTTTCTCAAATTCCTTTCCTCTGATTTTATATTGTGTTGGGTGTGTGTGTGTGTGTGTGTGTGTGTGTGTGTGTGTGTGTGTGTGTGTGTGTGTGTGTGTGTGTGTGTGTGTGTGTGTGTGTGTGTGTGTGTGTGTGTGTGTGTGTGTGTGTGTGTGTGTGTGTAAGGATCCCAATCAGTAAAAATACATGTGTGCAAAATAAATAACTGTAGGTGAAAAAAAAAAATCCACCTTGTGCGTTATGTTTAGAGCAGCACCAGCACTCAAATGGTTAACTATAAAATACGCAATGGTCACCAAGAGATTTAAAAATAGCCACATTTTAGGCAGTTCATCTTACACGTGATATATTCAAATATACATTTATGTTGACAGTGTCGCCAAACATCATGTTTTCCATCCCTTCAGCAACCCCAATCTGAAATGATGATTGGATTCGTACTGAAAGGTTCACAGGGTCCTTTATACCAGACACCCTGAAAGCATGTTGTTCTTATCCTAGAAGAAGAATATGATAATTAAACACATAAAGAAGGATGAAAGAGAACAGGCACTCATTATTACATCAGGAAGCCTGGCAATTGTATTAAACATTTGGGTTTATCAGTCATGTGATCCTTGCATGTTGGCTCATATGATGAAACAGTATCCGATGTCCCATCTAATATCCAAGTGTGGAACCTGCTCCTTTTTAATTTCCAGGTATCTTTCCCTCTACAGTACTTCGCAACCTGGAATATCCTGCAGCCCGTGTTCAGTCTCCCATGCACTAGGTGGTCCCGCTGCAGCAGGTGGACAGAAGTCCCCAGACAGAGCTCAGTGCGGGGACCTCCAGCAGCAGAAGAAGGACCGCAGCAGGGACACAAGGAGCTGGCGCGCCCCCTCCCGAAAGCGCTGGTCGCACACACTGTAGATGATCACATTGCAGCAGCTATTGCTGGCAAGGATCCAGAAGGCAAAAAAGGAGAAGGTGCACCATTGGTATCCCAAGACGTTGCCAACCACAAACACAGCGATGGGTGTAAAAGAGACTGTGAAGGCGATGGTCAGTGTCCCTATGGTCTTGGCCGCCTTGATATCAGAGAAGGAGACCTTCAGGGGCTCCTGGTCTGTCCCAGACAGTAGTTTCCTCTTGCGGGAGTATTGATGTATGGTGGTGAGGGACAGGGCGTTGATTACCAGGGTGCCCCCCAGTAGGCTGAAGTCAAAAGCAGGGAAGAGCAGCAATATTTGCCAGACATGGGCAGGAGAGGCAGGAGCCGGGGCATAGTTGCACATGCGACTACACGGATTGTATTCCACCACTATCCCCCCATGGCTGAAGATCATGGGGATCATTGCCAGGAAGAAGCTGGATATCCAGGAGAGCAGGATGAGAAGTAAGGTCCTCCTCTTGGTGATAACTACTTCCTTGTGTAAGGGCTTCAGGATGGCGATGCTCCTCTCAATGGTGAGCAGGAAGATGGTGCTGATAGATACCAGGGTGCAACCTGCAAACACAGGACCGACTAGATAGCAAGGGTGCCACGATCCCAGCAGGAGCACCTCATGGGTTCTCTCTGAGGTGGAAGCGTTCACGAGAAGAAGTGTGATCTCCCCATACACAGAGAAGGGAACCACCAGGACGCCCAGTGCCAGGTCTGCCACTGCCAAGGAGGTCTTCAGGTAACCCTGGGGGGTGCGAAATTGTTTGGTACCCAAGAAAACCGCCAGGATTACCAAATTTCCGAACAGTATGGCCAGAATCAAGATTATCATGAAGCTGACCGTGAATATGCGGTTCCCAGGTGTGCAGCAACAGCTACTACAGTTGGTCTGGTTAAGGTCTGTGAGCATCCTTACAGGGGGTCTGATCTCGGTGTCTACTGCTCTCCTCTCGTCGCTCCTTTCCGATCCCACTAAATAACCCTCCTTCTCTATCTCTATGCCCCTGACACTTTTTCTCTCTCCCACTCTCTCATTTTCACAGTATATTTGACAGCCCCTTTCTCCTTCCTTGTCTGTTTGTATACAGTTTATACAGTTTATACAGTTTATGTCTGTATCTCTACTCCTCTCTCTCTATTAGCATACCTATTTCTTACATCCACTCCTCTATTTACATACAAGATATATATCTTTATCTCCTTATCCCTTTGACTCAGTGTCTCTGTGTCCTTCTCTCGCCCCCTTATTGAAACACCTCCTCTATCTTTCTGACACATTCCTCTTCTGTATATGTGCCCATCCCCTCTCCCCCTACCTTGCTATTCTTTTATTAAGTCCTCCCAATTACCTTATCTTTACCCCGTTCTCCCATTTCACGTATCTTCTCCCGTCTTTCCATCCATGGTGATACTGTCTCCTCTCCCTTTCTGGCTCTGCTGTCTTTATGCTTTACTTCTATCCCTGTTTCAGTCAGAGCTTTTTTATTTAACTTTCTGCCTATCTTATTAATTCATATATCCTTCTTTCACGTTCCCTACCTTTCCATGGATGATGCATGTGAATGTGATGCTCTGTATGTGTTCATATAACTCCCCCCCCCTACCCACTCTCTCCCACTCCCCACCCCTCCCCCCGTTCCCTTATGATTTGTGGTTTATTAATGACTGAATCGCTGGAAGGACTGAATCCCTCACCTACTGTATACAACGCTCTATTTTCTCTTGCTGAACAAGGTGGAAATGTACAACTTTCTAAATCTCCTGCTCTGGTCACATAATGCTCCGATGTGCAACAGCCCAGTTTTCTGTCTGCATGCTATTGTCAATCAGCAGCTGCACACCACAGAAGATGAATGAGCACTAGTATTTCCAATACTGCCGCAATGAAAAGTAAATGTAAATAATGTATTTGAATCAGTCATATCCCCTCAATTTCAATACATGAGAAGGGAAGTGGCTAGGAATTGAATGTAGTATACTGTAGTGTCTTTTGGTTATGATGTTACAGAAAAAAAGAAGCTGTGCATCCTGTACACTTGGCTAATTCATATCTTATGTGGATTGGGTGCCTTTTGGTTTAGCTGCACAGGGGGCCATTATTGTATTGTATTGTATTGTATGTCTTTATTTATATAGCACCATTAATGTACATAGCGCTTCACAGTAGTAATACATGTGATAATCAAATAAATAACAGATAATATAAATAACAGATCATGGGAATAAGTGCTTTAGACATAAAAGTACAAAAAAGTAACATTAAGGAAGAGGAGTCCCTGCCCCGAGGAGCTTACAGTCTAATTGGTAGGTAGGTAGAACGTACAGAGACAGTAGGAGGGAGTTCTGGTAAGTGCGTCTGCAGGGGGCCAAGCTTTATGTATCATGTGTTCAGAATATCCACAGTGCTATTCATATGCTTCTTTAAGCAAGTGTGTCTTAAGGTGGGTCTTAAAGGTGGATAGAGAGGGTGCTAGTCGGGTACTGAGGGGAAGGGCATTCCAGAGGTGTGGGGCAGTCAGTGAAAAGGGTTTAAGGCAGGAGAGGGCTTTAGATACAAAGGGGGTAGACAGAAGACATCCTTGAGCAGAACGCAAGAGTCGGGATGGTGCATAGCGAGAAATTAGGGCTGAGATGTAAGGAGGGGCAGAAGAGTGTAAAGCTTTAAAAGTGAGGAGAAGAATGGAGTGTGAGATGCAGGATTTGATCGGAAGCCAGGAGAGGGATTGTTCATGAGGGGAGATGCTGAGACAGATCTAGGAAAGAGTAGAGTGATTCTGGCAGCAGCATTTAGGATAGATTGTAGGGGAGACAGGTGAGAGGCAGGAAGGCCGGACAGCAGGAGGTTACAGTAATCAAGACGGGAGAGAATGAGGGCCTGAGTCAGAGTTCTAGCAGTCAAGCAACAGAGGAAAGGGCGTATCTTTGTTATATTGTGGAGGAAAAAGCGACAAGTTTTAGAAATGTTTTGAATGTGAGGGGCGAATGTGAGAGAGGAGTTGAGTGTGACCCCTAGGCAGCGTGCTTGGGCTACTGGGTGAATGATCGTAGTTCCAACAGTAATGTGGAAGGAGGTAGTAGGGCCAGGTTTGGGAGGAAGTATGAGGAGCTCTGTTTTAGCCATGTTGAGTTTAAGGCGGCGGAGGGCCATCCAGGATGATATAGCAGAGAGACATTCAGAAACTTTGGTTTGTACAGCAGTTGTAAGGTCGGGTGTTGAAAAGTATATTTGTGTGTCGTCAACATAGAGGTGATATTTAAACCCAAAAGATGTTATTAGGTCACCTAGAGAGAGTGTATACAGAGAAAAGAGAAGAGGTCCCAGGACAGAGCCCGGGGTACCCCCACAGAGAGATCAATTGAGGAGGAGGAGGTGTTAGCAGAAGAGACACTGAAAGTACGATGGGAGAGGTAGGATGAGATCCAGGATAGAGCTTTGTTCCGAATACCAAGAGTATGGAGAATATGAAGGAGAAGAGGGTGGTCCACGGTGTCAAATGCTGCAGAGAGGTCGAGTAATATGAGCAGAGTGTAATGACCTCTGTCTTTGGCAGCATGGAGGTCGTCAGTTATTTTAGTGAGGGCTGTTTCCGTGGAGTGAGCAGTGCGGAAGCCAGATTGTAGAGGGTCTAGGAGAGAATAGGTGTTGAGAAAATGGAGCAAGCGAGAGAATACAAGATGTTCAAGGAGTTTATAGGCAAAAGGCAGGAGGGAGACAGGTCAATAGTTAGAAAGACAGGTAGGGTCAAGCTTGCTGTTCTTGAGTAATGGTATGACTGTTGCATGTTTGAAGGAGGATGGAAAGGTTCCAGAGCAGAAGGAGGAGTTAAAAATGTGTATGAGCGTAGGGATTATAGTAGGAGCAAGAGGTTTTAGGAGATGGGAGGGAATGGGGTCAAAAGGGCAAGTGGTAGAGGGAGAAGAGGCGATCAACAGCGACACATCCTCCTCTGAGACAGTGGAAAAAGAGTCAAGGAAGGCAGGAGGAGAGTTAGGAAGAGGTGTAGGATGGGAGGAAGAAACAGAGGGGATGTTCTGATGTATGGATTCCACCTTTTCCTTAAAATAGTCAGCAAAGTCCTGAGCGGAGATGGAGGAAGGAGAGGCAGCTGAGAGTGGTTTGAGTAGAGTATCAAAGACAGAGAGCCGTCGGCGTGGGTTAGACTTGTGCATGTTGATTAGTGCAGAAAAGTAGGCTTGTTTAGCTTGCGAGAGGGCAGAGTTAAAACAGGATAGCATAACTTTGTAGTAAAGGAAGTCTGCAAGAGTGTGAGACTTCCTCCAGAGGCGTTCAGATTAACGAGTGGAGGAACGCAGCATGCGCGTGTGGGAATTTAGCCAGAGTCTAGGGTTAGAAGGGCGAGGGCGGCAGAGAGAAAGCGGGGTATGTAGATCAAGAGACGTGGACAAGACAGAGTTGTAGTTCCTGACCAGATTATCAGGGTCTGTAGCAGAGCTGAGAGAGGAGAGGGAGGAGCGTAAAGTGGACTCAAAGTCAGGTAAGTGAATATAGCGCAGGTTTCTGCAGAACCGGGGGGTAGATGGAGGTGGAGAAGGGGAGAAGCGAGATAGAGAGAATTTAATGAGATGATGGTCAGAGAAAGGAAAAGGAGAAATGGAGAAATCGGAGAGAGAGAAGTTTTTAGTGAAAACCAGGTCTAAGTAGTGGCCATCCTTGTGGGTGCTGGCTGCAGTCCACTGTTGAAGGCCAAAAGAAGAGGTTAGAGAAAGAAAGCGGGAAGCCCAAGGGTCATCAATGTGGCAATTGAAGTCCCCAAGGAGAAGAACAGGGGAGCCTGAGGAGAGAAAGAAAGAGAGCCAGGATTCAAAGTGAGAGAGAAAGACAGAAGGGGGATGAGTAGAGGTAGGTGGGCGATAGATGACTGCCACATGGACAGGGAGAGGAGAGAAGATCTGGACAGTGTGAGCCTCAAAGGAGGGAAAAGCAAGAGATGGAGGAATAGGAAGGGTTCGGTAATGGCAGAGAGAGGAGAGCAGGAGCCTCACGCCTCCACCCCTGCCATCAGTGCGTGGAGTGTGGGAGAAGGAAAGGCCACCATAGGAGAGGGCAGCTCTTTTTAGATCTTGATTTCTTTACACAATAAGGTTGTTGAACAAATGATAAAAACATCTTCACAGTTCATGGCACAGCATAGACAAGGAAGCGATGATCTCATCTATATGTTTCCCTCAGGCTACACAAGTCTGGTTATCACACCATTGCAACATGTAATGCAGTAGCTAAACTGAAGGCAAGGATTCTGGGTAATGGCATGTGAATGAGCACACTGAATGTGTCATATTTGAATCTATATTAAACATGGAGGGTTTCCTAAACTTTTCACCTGCGGTTTTAAACAGCTTGTATAGGAAATTCTTCCCTATAGAAGTACAGCACCACTCAAGAACTGCAGTGAACTCATTTGCATGATATAACCCCAAATCCTTGTCTGCAGCTCAACTCAAATGTAACAATGAGGTGAATGAAGCAGGTATGGGAGACCCATGGAAGGTCTATGATCTCATATTACCCTTACTTTTAAATAAAAATGTACGATTATTGGAGGTGTTCATTTATTTGTTTTACTCCATGAAGAAATACGTGCTACACTATGTTATCAACTATATATTGATAATCATTATGTATATACAGATCAAGTCCCAAGTATCTGTCTCCTTACTATAGTAAAGATTGAAAAGTAGAGAGGGTAGAGCAAAGCGAAACAATTTTTAGGTGCCGAAGAGGCGCTTTATCAAAAGTAACACACTCTCCAAAAAGTACTGCTTAATTAGTGGTCAGCCGATAAGTAACGCCCAGATGATAATTAATTATGTTAATATAGTAACACAGGTGTAAAGGGACAGAAACCTATTGATTAAATCAAATAATTCACATTGCTAACCATTACAACAGAAATTGCTGACTAATTTAATTTAAAACTGCTTAGTGTAAAGACAACAGTGTCTACTTATTATAGTGATAATCAGCATAGGCAAACAAAGTATCAACGCAACCAAAGCATTGGATATGTAACAAAGCAACTAAACTAAAACATGTATTGAATAATACAAATAGTTGCAAAACAAAATTAAAACCAAAACAAACATGAAAAATGTGTACCATTTTAGAATGAACCCATCATAGAACAAAACATATAATAATAATAATAAATAAACGATTTTAAGGGTGATATCATAGAATAAACATAAATAAAGCAGTATATAGGTTTGAGAATAAAATAAACCTGTATAACTGAAAATAAATAGTATAATAGTAATATAGTAATAATTATATACTATAATTTAAATCTAATGATATGTAAATAATCATATAGCCTATCAACCCTCGTATCAAAAATGTGTAGCTATAAACTATTTAAACTACCATAAATGTGGACTCAATCTAGGTAGACTGTACATATTGTAAGCATATTGACCCTGAATGTACAGATCTTGAGATAATGAATACAGTACATGCATAAATAGCACAATACAAAATTTATTTCTTGATGAATCAGCCAACAGGCTTAAAGAATCCTAAAGATGACATTCAATATGGCGGACTGTGAAAAACATCACTAGAGATATAACATATAAAAAATTGATCAAATAAACAGCCTCTATGAAGGGCTAACACCGATACATGTCAAGGTCATTGAATCACAGAAAATGTTTGAGCTCCCAATCAATATTAACACCTGAAGGATATAATGTATCTAGACTGAAAATCCAGAACATTTTCTTTCTGTTTAACATGCCCAATCGATCCCCTCCCCGAAGGGGGGCATGAATATGTTCAACCCCCAAAAAGCTAAAATTCTCAATACCAAAATGTAAAACAGTGGTTAGCAGACTTGGCATTATTTGATCAAAGGAAGTAACCAAAAGTCTCCTTTGTCTTACAGACTTAGGTTTCACTATGTCTATGTATTTCCCCATTTATTGTTAGCCCAATGGGAAGGTTTCACTTTCTGAAAATTCTCAATACCACCCTGAGGGCAGTTGGCAAAATGTATTGATACTGAGTGTTACAGCGCGGACGTGCTCCATTATCCTCTTTTTAAGAGGCCTAATGGTCGGTCCAATGTAACCCATATCACAACCACATCTCAAGAGGTACACTGTGTAATTAGAATTGCAGTTGATAAAGGTTTGAATAGGCAGCTCAATTCTTGGTTTAATACATTTTATTTTCTTGATTTGATTTGCATATTGACATATGACACAATGACCACATCTGTGGAAGCCCTTTGGGATATTTTTAACTCTGGTATAATTAGCTCGAGAATCAAACAGGCTTGGAGACGCTAAAGACGCTAAAGATTTAGCTTTTGTAAATATAAATTTTGGTCTATCCTTGAGGTTGATGCTTAGATCTCTGTTCAACTTTAAAGTCCAACTATTAAGAATTTATATTAGTTTTAGGGACCCTTGAGATGTGGTCTGCCGTGTAGTAGCTCAGGGGTTTACAATACTTTGGCCAAAATGTTAAACTAAAAGACCATTTTATTTAATAGATATCTATACATATATTTAGGCACTGTACCATGTATGAGTTTCACTAGATGTGCACTGAGCTCTGTCTGTGTTTCATGTTCTGTCTCTGGTTTTAAATATATATCGCCATGCTCAGTAGCACTCCTCTGTGACACTTATATGCTTATATATATGTTGTGGGTATTTTGGGGGTTCAATATGTGCTTGCAGGTGTCCTGTATGTTTTACAAATCTTGTTCAGCTGGTCTTAGCTGATTGGAAGGTGGCTCTTCCTATCTTGTTGAAGCTCACCCCCTCCCACATTTAAATGGTTAAAAGCTCACTCCATAGCATCTCCCACTCTCAGGGGAACTTGCTTGCTTGCAGTATGATTGTGACACATCTAATTAGGTGATAGTCCAATTGATGTCCTTGAATGGTCAATAGGTATACAAACGGACTGTGGAATCTCTCCAAGGGATGGTAAGATATGTGGAAATAAAAGAAAATAAATTATGGTGCAGTATATCAGTCAATGCAGATATAAAACCATGACATGTAACATTAACAACACAATACAAACATGACAAACTAGACAAACTCACATTGACACAAGCCAGACTATAAAATAATGAAAAGCTATTTATTAACAACTATGCAGGGTTCCGTGGTATGCAGACATCAATCCGGGGGTGGGGGGTAAAACCGTTGCCCTACTCACACGATATGAAATGTTTTCAAGCAGTAAGGCTGGAGACACAGTCCCTGGTAGTCGCAAGATGGCGACCGGAGTCTTCTCACTAGCGTCCCATGTGACGGGGATGCAGTGTAGAGCCGCACGGACCGCAGGAGCTGTACCACCAGGCGGACGTGACGTCGCGCTCCTTCCTCCTTCCGCCAAAGTTCTGTCCTCTTACTTGTCTCGTCCCCCACAACACAACCGGATACTGAGCTGCTGCTACCGGGAACCACACTCCAACTCTAAAATCAATTCTTCCCAACGCGTTTCATGCGCATGCGCGCACTTTCTCAAGGGATGTCACTGCCCCTAGGTCTGGGTGGTTTAAATACCCATGGTCCATGCTTCTGATTGGTTATAAATGTACATGGTGATATTTAACCACATAGTTACCAGGGTAGGGGTGGCGAACAACAAAGCCTGGCTAGCATACATATATACATAAAAAAATCACAAACCTACACAACATAAAACATTTAAAACATATAAAAGTTATATAAAATTACTAAAAAGTCTAAAAATATAAATAATGAATGAAGCTCACAAGAAAAGAACAATAAATGAGTTATAGAAAGGCCTTCAATTCAAAATCTATATTTAACCCCTTCGGTGAGAGTGTTTTCAATTCATATATCCAGTATGCTTCACGCATACTGGCATGATTGAGTCTACTCCCCCCTCGTGGGTTGGCCTGAACCTCCTGAATGGCTTGACACCGTAAACCTATGGGGTTCTTATTGTGATGTAAAAGAAAATGGTGTGAGACACTGTGTGTGACCAGTCCCTTTCTTATATTGTAGACATGCTCGTAAATACGTCTCTGAAAAGTCCTCCCTGTTCTGCCAACATACTGCAAGCCACAAGGGCATTGCAGCAAATAAATTACAAATGTTGAATGGTAGTTAATGAATGTTTTAATTGTGTAGCTCTTAGAGGTAACTGTAGATGTAAACTGTCTAGCATTTATGCCAAAGGAACAGGCCACACACCTAGCACAAGTAAAGAAACCCTTTAGACTCCCTATTTGTTTCTGTTTGTGCTGTTTAATGGGACAGCTGGGAGCCAATTTAGATTTTAAATTATTGGCCTTGGTGAATATTATATTAGGTTTTTTAGGAAGAATGTCCACCAACACTTCGTCTTTAAGTAAAATAGGCCAATATTTATTCAGAATCTGTTTGATTTTTGGGGCCATCTCATTGTACTGTGTTATAAATGCAATTTGTTTAGTGCTTCTCTCCATCGTATCCTTTTCTTTGTTTTTGTATTTAAGTAAACTATCCCTTTGTAGATTATTAACTTGGTCAAAAGCCCTATCAATGAGATCCTCTGGATATTTTCTCATAATAAATTTGTCTTTTAAATCTTTAGCCTGTGTCTTAAAAGTTTCATCATCAGTGCAGTTGCGTTTAAGACGCACCAGCTGACCCTTCGGAATGTTCCGTAGCCATTGTGGATTGTGTTGGCTATCTGCACGCACATAATTGTTAGCCTGTACTGGCTTGAAAAATGTCTTAGTGTGTATTGTATTATCTCTAATATAAATGTGAAGATCCAGGAAATCAATGTGCTCCGTGCTAGAATTACAAGTGAATTTAAGGTTATGGTGATTGTGATTAAGATAAGTGCAAAAAACATCAAGTGAAGTTTGGCTGCCTGACCAGACAAAAAACACATCGTCAATGTAGCACCGCCAGAGAACGAGATTCGCCCCTAGAGGACAGTTGTTCCAAATAAACTCCTCCTCCCAACTGTCCATGAATAAATTGGCATAACTAGGAGCAAACCTCGTGCCCATGGCGGTGCCACATTTCTGTATATAATAATTGGAATTAAAAGTGAAATAATTGTGCGTTAAAATAAACATAATACCATCCACCAAAAAATTCCTTTTGTTAAGTGCAAAATGATTCGTCATTTCCAACTTGCGGGACACGGCTTGGCAGCTTAGTTGATAGTCAATCACAGTATACAGTGATGTAACATCAGCTGTAACTAGTATATATCCGGGCTGCCACGTGAGATCTTCTAAAATTTGTAGTACATGTGTCGTGTCTCGCAAGTAGGACCGGACGTTTGTGACAATGGGTTGAAGGTGATAATCGATAAATTGGGATAAATTAGAAGTGAGGGATGAAATACCCGAAATAATAGGTCTCCCAGGTGGTGCTGTCAAATGTTTGTGTATTTTAGGTATAAAGTAAAATAAAGGGGTGCGTGGGAACTGTATGGATAAAAAATTAAATTCGTCCTCACATATAGCCCCAGTTTCCAAGCCAGTGGCCAACAAATCGCCTAATTCGGCCCTGAACTGAACCAAAGGGTCACCTGTGAGGGGGAGGTATGTGGTCTTATCGCCCAATAATCTCATGGACTCTTTGATGTAATAATCCTTATCCATAACCACAATACCTCCCCCTTATCTGCAGACTTAATGACTATTGAATCGTTCTTTTCCAAACTGGAAACAGCTTCCCTCTCCTGTATATTAAAATTGTCGTGCTTGATTTTATATGTGCGACATGAATTTTCAAGATCTGTATTGACCATCTCCACAAAGGAACTGACCAGGTGTCCCTGTGAGAATTTAGGATAGAAAGTGGATGGTTTCTTAAAATTTTTTTGGTGTGGATGGCCCTCTGTGCTGCACGCTATACTAGGTTTAATAACTTGGGCAGAAACAGCATCTCTAGCTAAATATTTTTTCAGGGCTAGTTTTCGTGCAAATTTGTGGACATCTATGAATAAATTAAAACTGTTTGGTCCACAAACTGGAACAAATGTAAGACCCTTATTGAGTACCTTCTTTTCAATATTAGTAAGAGGGTACTTACTGATATTGAATATATTCGGATAGACTGTACTCCTATTTACTCGATTTCTACCAGCACCTCCTCTTCTCCCTCTGGGCCTGTCTTTCTTTTTTTGTAGTTTGGAGGGAGGCGAGAGTCTAATGGTGGTTTCACAATTTCCACTTCTGGGAAGATGTGTTCTCTTTCCTTCCTCCATTCTAAAAAAGAAAAGTTAGATTTAATGGCAGGTGTAGGGAGAGGTGTATAGGAGATGCTCTCTGCATCACTCTCGGAGCCTATCTCTGACAGTATTGTGTATCTATTACTAACTGCAACAGGAACTGACTGGGGCAATACTAATGCGTCATAACGTTCCTTGGCTCTCTTTTGTTGTAAGTAGAGGTTCTTATCATGCACTGGTAGTTTGGCAGGTACAAATGGTGTTGGGATTAACAAATTGGTATTTTGTTTCCTAGGACCATTCTTCGGATCTCTATATGTATTTTTACTCCTGATAACTTTAGGTTCTATAGTTCCTGATATTACCTTAGGATGTTTTTGTTCGGTCTTATTACTATCCTTTGATTTTTTTGGCCCAATCTCTCTGGCAGCCTGAATCATAGTCCTGTTTTTCTCTAAAAAACTTTTGTTGTTTGATTTGGACTAGTTCCAGTTCTGCCTGATCTAACCTTTTTTTAATGGTCTGTTCGAGTGCAAGCAATTCATTACTATCCTTATAAGGATCTAACTGAATTTTCATTTCTAAAATTTGGTCATCTACACTGGCGACACACTTTATTCGAGCTCGGCTAGTCCCACGAATTCGGGTATACCCGGGTGTATTGAGGTTTGTGACTGTTTTCTGCCCGAGTATATTGGGTTATTTTCTAGGCAGGGATTGAAGCATTTTATTCCCGCTGGCTGCAATACTGCACAGTATATATATATATATATACTGCATTATAATTCATGAATTTATGCCATCTGGTAGACACGCGAAGCATTGCAGCCTATTAAATCCTAATCATTATCATTTAACAGATCAGCCGCCCGTCAGCCAGGCATGAACCCAGGCTGGGAAGGCAAACGCAACGGGGCTTGTCAGAGGTGAGGAGCGGCGCATTCCAGGTATCTGCCAGGTACATACTGGGTATTTGCTCGAATAAAGTGTGTCGGTGCAGTAGATCAGCCAGGGTCTTTCTTCGCTGATGAACTAATAGCTTCATGAGAGCGAATGAACACTGGTCAAGTATTTCATTCCACTCTTTCATGAAAGGTTCATTTTGTGCATCAGCGGTTGGCTTTTTTCGAACTCTCAGACCCCTTGGGATACGATGATTCTCCAAATACTTTGGACTTCAATATTTTTATTGTTATAGTTATATTTGGCGCCGGCATTCTCCTTTTTCTCTATGCCATCCCACTGACTGTACTGTCAGTATCTGTCTGGCTGCCAGTATTGTTTATTCATTTGAATTTCACGTGTGTCCCAATAGGGGTATTGTTATTTTTAGCGCTGTTTTGCACCGTCTTTCTTTTGCTTTTGTGATTGTGACACATCTAATACAGAGTGCTTTTTCTGGTAATGTACAGGTTAATAAAAGCTTCAATCAGACTTAGAACTATGCAACTAATTTTGACAGATTTATTATAAATCATTCTTCCTGGTAATGCACAGGTTATTAAGAATTTATATTAGTGTTAGGGACACTTGAGATGTGGTCTGCCGTGTAGTGGCTCAGGGGCTTACAACACTTTGGCCAAAATGTTAAACTAAAAGACCATTTTATTTAATAGATATCTATACATATATATTTAGGCACTGTACTGTGTATAGGTTTCACTGGATGTGCACTGAGCTCTGTCTGTGTTTCATGTTCTGTCTCTGGTTTTAAATATATATCGCCATGCTCAGTAGCACTCCTCTGTGACACCTATATGCTTATATATATGTTGTGGTTATTTTGGGGGTTCAATATGAGCTTGCAGGTGTCCTGTATGTTCAACTTTAAAGTATCCCAGTGTTTATTAACAATGGACCGCATACAATCTGATTGTCTACTTTGTTGCGTTATGAATAGGGGTGTAGACATCTTTCTATTTAAAGGCGTATGTTTACGTCTCCTTCGGTGTATAGCTAGGAGATCTGCTCGATCCATGGATTTAACTGCATTGAGTGCTTAATCAATATGTGATTCCCTATATCCTCTAGCTACAAATCTAGAAGCCAAGTCTTTAGATTGTACCTCAAAGGCATCCTCAGTAGAGCAAAGCCTTTTTAATCGCAAAAACTGCCCTTTTGGGATTTCTTTAATTAAAGATCTAGAATTATTGCTATCAGCCATAAGATACGTATTTCTTGCATTGGGCTTTCTGTATATGTCTGTCTTCGCGGCTCCAGGTCAGTGTTTCTATATCCCCACCTCAGCCCTGTGGTCCGGTCCTGGTTCCGTCCGTTACAGGAAGGCCACAGTGATCTAGAGCTCTGCCAGAGGAGTCCCAGATTCTTCATAAAGGCATCAACTTCCTCCATGGATCTCAGATATTGCTGCTTGTTAACTGAACAGATTGTAATGGGTTTGAATCCTTTCCACCTGGCCAAAGTAGCAGGGGTCATGTTGTTGAAGATCATAAGGTCATCACTTTCAAATGAGATCAGAGAAGGTCTTCTTGTGGCTGTTAATGTAGCTTATTTTGTGTTGAAAAGACAAAGAAGATCTCAATATTAATAGATTGACAGCATTTTTGGGCCCAGTTCTCTGTGAGCTCTGTCCAGTTGAAGTATTTGGGCAGCGCTATAGAGAATAGCCACGATATGTAATTCTGTGTCAGGGCCGGCCTTACCATTGGCGGGGCCCAAGGTGACATGCTGGCAGCGGGGCCCCTCTTCCTGTGGCGTCACGGCATCATGACAATGTGACACTGCAGAAGAAAGGCCACTCCTCATAAGGTAATACCCACTGCACATGCCTTTTCCCCCCTCCCCCCCACACACTATCTCTTATCACACACACCCTCCCACGTCATGACCTTGGAGTGAGCAGCAGTGTGATCCAGTGTCAGTTCGGGGACTCTCCATCTCTCCCCTCTCCTGTAGGGCAGAAGTTCGATCCCGGCGCTAATAGGAAGAGAGAGCATGGGGCCCCCCAAAGGGGCAGACCCCAGGCAACTACCTCTCACCTTGCCCTAAGTCCGGTCCTGACCGGGGCCACTTTCTCAGAGACGTTCTTGATCCGTAAATTTTTATGATGATTTCTCTTCTCTAAGTTCTCAGTGGCCTTTTTTGGTGATAGGAGAATTGTTTCATTTTCCTCTACTGCCTGGACCACGTTATTCATCCTAATTTCTAACCTTTCTTCTTTCTCCATAGTTAGCCATCGTTAGATCGAGATATGAAACAGCTTTTTGAATTACTGTGTGCAAGGATTTTTTTTTTCATTTCTAGCAGAAACTCTCTAAAATCAATAATCATCAATCTTTTGACCTGAGTTTGAGGAGCCACATGCAGGAGTGTTCAGCGTGGAGGCCCCATCTTTGGAACAAGACAATATCATTGTTTTTTCTTTAAAAGTTCTGTGACCTCCCAGGAGGTAGCTTTTTTTCTTCTTGACCTGCATTGCTCCAAGTTCAGCTGTTGGAAACAGCAGTTAAAGCCTTAAAATGGAGGGCAGGGTCAAAATAAAAGCTTAGAACTAATCCCTGTTTAGCAGAGAGCAGGAAATGTGCGACTACCTTAGTCACAGTAAGAACTTTGATATTGTTCCATTGTGGTGTATGTTTAGGGGTTGGGAACTGGACATAGCCAGCCAGCCCGATAGATAGGGCTTGGAGTATTAGCAAGTTCTCCCTATGAGGAGTAAGTGTTCTTTTTGTAAGTTTTATTTTGCCTTAAAGGGACAGTGTGCCCAAATGTTTAGTTGTCCTGTGAAGGAATAAAACCACTCAACATTTGCTTTAACCTGAAACTACACGTGTGGACTATTGTCTGACCTCACCTACAGGCCGTCCTGCCACAAGGGTGAAGAACAAAAGACAGAAATGCCCAATGCTACATCCAAAGTGACAACATACTGTACATAGTTAAATACTAAAATATTCTCGTGAGTAAGGGTCATTTAGTTAAACCCTTTGGCCAAATTGTTATAATCCTGCAAGCCACGTCATGGCATAACCAGTAAGCAGGTCCTAACACTAACTGTGAAAATTCTCATTTAGCTCAGCTGGAGGGAGAATGACCACAGTGTGTCTGTCCACACAGGAACATGAAAAAACCTGCTACTTTTAAAAGTGGGGTGGGGAAAGCTTAAACCTCCAAGCAACTGATACCAGTTGAAAATAAATAAACACACAATCCCAGCAAGCTGTAACACCAGAACCCACCACATTATATATATATATATATATATATATATATATATATATACACAGTGTTCGACAATCCTATACATTTACTCGCCCGGGGCGGGTGGATTTTACCCCCAGGCGAGTAAACATTGGCCCAAGCAGCACACGTGTTTTTTTTTTAAATTTCCCCCGTTCGCACTAAAATTTTCCCCTGCTCGAGCTGAAAAAAAAACTCCCTACCTGACTGCTGATTGGTGCGCGCTCCCAGGCTTTGTGGGCGCGCGGCCA